>NW_024470712.1:2128085-2192550 GCF_017639515.1 Carcharodon carcharias
GCGTGTGTGGGAGAGTGAGTGACTGTGCTCGTGCGTGTGTGGGAGAGTGAGTGACTGTGTGCATGTATGAGAGAGAGAGACTGTGTGTGTGTATGAGAGAGACTGTGTGTGTGTATGAGAGAGACTGTGTGAGAGAGAGAGAGAGAGACTGTGTATGAGAGAGAGGGAGACTGTGTGTGTGGGGGAATGTCTGTGCACGTGCGTATGTGGGGGAATGAATGACTGTGCACATGCGTGTGTGGGGGAGAGTGAATGAATGTGCACGTGCATGTGTGGGGCAGTGAATGACTGTGCACGTGCGTGTGTGGGAGAGTGAATGACTGTGCGCGTGCGTGTGTGGGGGAGTGAATGACTGTGCGCGTGCATGTGTGGGGGAGTGAATGACTGCACGTGCGTGGGTGGGGGAGTGAGTGACTGTGTGCTTGCGTGTGTGTGAGAGAGTGAATGACTGTGCACGTGCGTGTGTGGGGGAGTGAATGACTGTGCGCGTGCATGTGTGGGGGAGTGAATGACTGCACGTGCGTGGGTGGGGGAGTGAGTGACTGTGTGCTTGCGTGTGTGTGAGAGAGTGAATGACTGTGCACGTGCGTGTGTGGGGGAGTGAATGACTGTGCGTGTGCGTGTGTGGGAGATTGAATGACTGTGCGCGTGCGTGTGAGGGAGAGTGAGTGACTGTGTGTGTGCGTGTGTGGGAGAGTGAGTGACAGTGCGCGTGCATGTGTGGGAGAGTGAATGATTGTGCTCATGCGTGTGTGGGAGAGTGAGTGACTGTGCGCGTGCATGTGTGGGAGAGTGAGTGACTGTGCGCGTGAGTGTGTGGGAGAGTGAGTGACTGTGCGCGTGCGTGTGTGGGAGAGTGAGTGACTGTGTGCATGTATGAGAGAGAGAGAGAGACTGTGTGTGTGTATGAGAGAGACTGTGTGAGAGAGAGAGAGAGACTGTGTATGAGAGAGAGGGAGACTGTGTGTGTGTGTGAGAGAGAGACTGTGTGAGAGACAGAGACTGTGTGAGAGAAAGAGAAACTGTGTGTGAGAGAGAGACTGTGTTTGTGTGAGAATGACTGTATTTGTGTGTGTGAGAGAGAGAGAGACTGTTTGTGCGTGTCTGTGAGCGAGACAGACTGTTTGTGTGTGTGTGTGTGTGTGTGTATGAGACAGAGAGAGACTGTGTGTGAGAGGGAGTCACTGTCACCCTGTGTTTGTGTGAGAGAGAGTGACTGTGTTTGTGTGAGAGAGAGTGATGGTGTTTGTGTGAGAGAGAGTGACTCTGTGTGTGCGTGAGTGACTCTGTGTGTGTGAGTGACTCTGTGTGTGTGTGTGTGAGTGACTCTGTGTGTGTAAGACAGAGTGACTCAGTGTGTGTGTGTGAGAGAGAGTGACTCTGTGTGTGTGTGTGAGAGAGACAGAGAGACTGTGTGTGTGTGAGACAGTATGTGTGCGCATGCGTGTGTGAGAGAGTGAGTGACTGTGCACGGCATGTGTGAGTGAGTGACTGTGCTCGTGCGTGTGTGGGAGAGTGAGTGACTGTGCGCGTGCATGTGTGGGAGAGTGAGTGACTGTGCTCGTGCGTGTGTGGGAGTGTGAATGACTGTGTGTAGGGGTGAGTGAGTGACTGTGTGTGTGTACGTGTGTGGGAGAGTGAGTGACTGTGCACGTGATTGTGTGGGAGAGTGAGTGACTGCGTGTGGGGGAGAGTGAGTGACTGTGTGGGAGAGTGAGTGACTGTGCCTGTGCGTGTGTGGGAGAGTGAGTGACTGTGCGCGAGCGTGTGTGGGAGAGTGAGTGACTGTGCACGTGCGTGTGTGGGAGAGTGAGTGACTGCGTGTGGGGGAGAGTGAGTGACTGTGTGGGAGAGTGAGTGACTGTGCCCGTGCGTGTGTGGGAGAATGAGTGACTGTGCGCGTGCGTGTGTGGGAGAGTGAGTGACTGTGTGTGTGCGTGTGGGGGAGAGTGAGTGACTGTGTGTGTGCATGTGTGGGAGTGTGAGTGACTGTGTGTATGTGTGTGTGGGGGAGAGTGAGTGACTATGTGTGGGGGAGAGTGAATGACCGTGTGTGGGGGAGAGTGAGTGACTGTGCGCGTGCGTGTGTGGGGGAGAGTGAATGACTGTGCGCATGCATGTGTGGGAGAGTGAATGACTGTGCACGTGCGTGTGTGGGAGAGTGAATGACTGTGCACTTGCTTGTGTGGGAGAGTGAATGACTGTGCGCATGCGTGTGTGGGAGAGTGAGTGACTGTGCGCGTGCATGTGTGGGAGAGTGAGTGACTGTGCACATGCGTGTATGAGAGAGTGAATGACTGTGCGCATGCATGTGTGGGAGAGTGAATAACTGCACGTGCTTGTGTGGGGGATAGTGAATAACTGTGCACGTGCGTGTGTGGGGGAATGAATGACTGTGCACGTGCGTGTGTGGGGGAGAGTGAATGAATGTGCACGTGCATGTGTGGGGCAGTGAATGACTGTGCACGTGCGTGTGTGGGAGAGTGAATGACTGTGCGCGTGCGTGTGTGGGGGAGTGAATGACTGTGCGCGTGCATGTGTGGGGGAGTGAATGACTGCACGTGCATGGGTGGGGGAGTGAGTGCCTGTGTGCTTGCGTGTGTGTGAGAGAGTGAATGACTGTGCACGTGCGTGTGTGGGGGAGTGAATGACTGTGCGCGTGCGTGTGTGGGGGAGTGAATGACTGTGCGCGTGCATGTGTGGGGGAGTGAATGACTGCACGTGCGTGGGTGGGGGAGTGAGTGACTGTGTGCTTGCGTGTGTGTGAGAGAGTGAATGACTGTGCACGTGCGTGTGTGGGGGAGTGAATGACTGTGCGCGTGCATGTGTGGGGGAGTGAATGACTGCACGTGCGTGGGTGGGGGAGTGAGTGACTGTGTGCTTGCGTGTGTGTGAGAGAGTGAATGACTGTGCACGTGCGTGTGTGGGGGAGTGAATGACTGTGCGTGTGCGTGTGTGGGAGATTGAATGACTGTGCGCGTGCGTGTGAGGGAGAGTGAGTGACTGTGTGTGTGCGTGTGTGGGAGAGTGAGTGACAGTGCGCGTGCATGTGTGGGAGAGTGAGTGAGTGTGCTCATGCGTGTGTGGGAGAGTGAGTGACTGTGCGCGTGCATGTGTGGGAGAGTGAGTGACTGTGCGCGTGAGTGTGTGGGAGAGTGAGTGACTGTGCGCGTGCGTGTGTGGGAGAGTGAGTGACTGTGTGCATGTATGAGAGAGAGAGAGAGAGACTGTGTGTGTGTATGAGAGAGACTGTGTGAGAGAGAGAGAGAGACTGTGTATGAGAGAGAGGGAGACTGTGTGTGTGTGTGAGAGAGAGACTGTGTGAGAGACAGAGACTGTGTGAGAGAAAGAGAAACTGTGTGTGAGAGAGAGACTGTGTTTGTGTGAGAATGACTGTATTTGTGTGTGTGAGAGAGAGAGAGACTGTTTGTGCGTGTCTGTGAGCGAGACAGACTGTTTGTGTGTGTGTGTGTGTGTGTGTATGAGACAGAGAGAGACTGTGTGTGAGAGGGAGTAACTGTCACCCTGTGTTTGTGTGAGAGAGAGTGACTGTGTTTGTGTGAGAGAGAGTGATGGTGTTTGTGTGAGAGAGAGTGACTCTGTGTGTGCGTGAGTGACTCTGTGTGTGTGAGTGACTCTGTGTGTGTGTGTGTGAGTGACTCTGTGTGTGTAAGACAGAGTGACTCAGTGTGTGTGTGTGAGAGAGAGTGACTCTGTGTGTGTGTGTGAGAGAGACAGAGAGACTGTGTGTGTGTGAGACAGTATGTGTGCGCATGCGTGTGTGAGAGAGTGAGTGACTGTGCACGGCATGTGTGAGTGAGTGACTGTGCTCGTGCGTGTGTGGGAGAGTGAGTGACTGTGCGCGTGCATGTGTGGGAGAGTGAGTGACTGTGCTCGTGCGTGTGTGGGAGTGTGAATGACTGTGTGTAGGGGTGAGTGAGTGACTGTGTGTGTGTACGTGTGTGGGAGAGTGAGTGACTGTGCACGTGATTGTGTGGGAGAGTGAGTGACTGCGTGTGGGGGAGAGTGAGTGACTGTGTGGGAGAGTGAGTGACTGTGCCTGTGCGTGTGTGGGAGAGTGAGTGACTGTGCGCGAGCGTGTGTGGGAGAGTGAGTGACTGTGCACGTGCGTGTGTGGGAGAGTGAGTGACTGCGTGTGGGGGAGAGTGAGTGACTGTGTGGGAGAGTGAGTGACTGTGCCCGTGCGTGTGTGGGAGAATGAGTGACTGTGCGCGTGCGTGTGTGGGAGAGTGAGTGACTGTGTGTGTGCGTGTGGGGGAGAGTGAGTGACTGTGTGTGTGCATGTGTGGGAGTGTGAGTGACTGTGTGTATGTGTGTGTGGGGGAGAGTGAGTGACTATGTGTGGGGGAGAGTGAATGACCGTGTGTGGGGGGAGAGTGAGTGACTGTGCGCGTGCGTGTGTGGGGGAGAGTGAATGACTGTGCGCATGCATGTGTGGGAGAGTGAATGACTGTGCACGTGCGTGTGTGGGAGAGTGAATGACTGTGCACTTGCTTGTGTGGGAGAGTGAATGACTGTGCGCATGCGTGTGTGGGAGAGTGAGTGACTGTGCGCGTGCATGTGTGGGAGAGTGAGTGACTGTGCACATGCGTGTATGAGAGAGTGAATGACTGTGCGCATGCATGTGTGGGAGAGTGAATAACTGCACGTGCTTGTGTGGGGGATAGTGAATAACTGTGCACGTGCGTGTGTGGGGGAATGAATGACTGTGCACGTGCGTGTGTGGGGGAGAGTGAATGAATGTGCACGTGCATGTGTGGGGCAGTGAATGACTGTGCACGTGCGTGTGTGGGAGAGTGAATGACTGTGCGCGTGCGTGTGTGGGGGAGTGAATGACTGTGCGCGTGCATGTGTGGGGGAGTGAATGACTGCACGTGCATGGGTGGGGGAGTGAGTGCCTGTGTGCTTGCGTGTGTGTGAGAGAGTGAATGACTGTGCACGTGCGTGTGTGGGGGAGTGAATGACTGTGCGCGTGCGTGTGTGGGAGAGTGAATGACTGTGCATGCGTGTGTGTGGGAGAGTGAGGGACTGTTTGCGTGCATGTGTGAGAGAGTGAATGACTGTGCACGTGCTTGTGTGGGGGAGTGAATGACTGTGCGCGTGCGTGTGTGGGAGAGTGAATGACTGTGTGTGGGGGAGAGTGAGTGACTGTGTGCATGCGTGTGTGGGAGAGTGAATGACTGTGCACGTGCGTGTGTGGGAGAGTGAATGACTGTGCGCGTGCGTGTGAGGGAGAGTGAGTGACTGTGTGTGCGTGTGTGGGGGAGAGTGAGTGACTGTGTGTAGGGGAGAGTGTTTGACTGTGTGTGTGCGAGTGAATGACTGTGCCCGTGTATGTGTGGGAGAGTGAATGACGGTGCACGTGCGTGTGTGGGAGAGTGAATGACTGTGCACGTGCATGTGTGAGAGAGTGAGTGACTGTGCGCGTGCGTGTGTGGGAGAGTGAGTGACTGTGTGTGTGCGTGTGAGGGAGAGTGAGTGACTGTGTGTGGGGGAGAGTGAGTGACTGTGTGTGTGCATGTGTGGAAGAGTGAGTGACTGTGCGCGTGTGGGAGAGTGAGTGACTGTGTGTGTGCGTGTGTGGGAGAGTGAGTGACTGTGCGCGTGCGTGTGTGGGAGACTGAGTGACTGTGTGGGGGAGAGTGAGTGACTGTGTGTGTGAGAGAGTGAATGACTGTGCTCGTGCATGTGTGGGAGAGTGAATGCCTGTGCACGTGCGTGTGTGGGAGAGTGAAAGACTATGCGCATGAGTGTGTGAGAGAGTGAATGACTGTGCGCGTGCGTGTGTGGGAGAGTGAGTGACTGTGCGTGTGCATGTGTGGGAGAGTGAGTGACTGTGTGCATGTATGAGAGAGAGAGAGAGACTGTGTGTGTGTATGAGAGAGACTATGTGAGAGAGAGAGAGAGACTGTATGAGAGAGAGGGAGACTGTGTGTGTGTGTGAGAGAGAGACTGTGTGAGAGAGAGTGAAACTGTGTGTGAGAGAGAGAGACTGTGTTTGTGTGAGAATGACTGTATTTGTGTGTGAGAGAGAGAGACTGTTTGTGTGTGTCTGTGAGCGAGACAGACTGTTTGTGTGTGTGTGTGTGTATGAGACAGAGACTGTGTGTGAGAGGGAGTAACTGTCACCCTGTGTTTGTGTGAGAGAGAGTGACGGTGTTTGTGTGAGAGAGGGTGACTCTGTGTGTGCGTGAGTGACTGTGTGTGTGAGTGACTCTGTGTGTGTGTGTGTGAGTGACTCTGTGTGTGTGTGTGTGTGAGTGACTCTGTGTGTGTAAGACAGAGTGACTCAGTGCGTGTGTGTGAGACAGAGTGACTCTTTGTGTGTGTGTGAGACAGTATTTGTGCGCGTGCGTGTGTGAGAGAGTGAGTGACTGTGCGCGTGCATGTGTGGGACAGTGAGTGACTGTGCTCATGCGTGTGTGGGAGAGTGAGTGACTGTGCGCGTGCATGTGTGGGAGAGTGAGTGACTGTGCTCGTGCGTGTGTGGGAGAGTGAGTGACTGTGCGCGTGCGTGTGTGGGAGTGTGAATGACTGTGTGTGGGGGTGAGTGAGTGACTGTGTGTGTACGTGTGTGGGAGAGTGAGTGACTGTGCACGTGCGTGTGTGTGAGAGTGAGTGACTGTGCGCGTGCGTGTGTGTGGGAGTGTGAGTGACAGTGTGTGCGTGTGGGGGAGAGTGAGTGACTGCGTGTGGGGGAGATTGAGTGACTGTGTGGGAGAGTGAGTGACTGTGCGCGTGCGTGTGTGGGAGAGTGAGTGACTGAGTGTGTGCGTGTGTGGGAGAGTGAGTGACTGTGTGTGTGCATGTGTGGGAGTGTGAGTGACTGTGTGTGTGTGTGTGTGTGTGTGGGGGAGTGTGAGTGACTATGTGTGGGGGAGAGTGAATGACCGTGTGTGGGGGAGAGTGAGTGACTGTGCGCGTGCGTGTGTGGGGGAGAGTGAATGACTGTTCGCATGCATGTGTGGGAGAGTGAATGACTGTGCACGTGCGTGTGTGGGAGAGTGAATGATTGTGCGCATGCGTGTGTGGGAGAGTGAGTGACTGTGCGCGTGCGTGTGTGGGAGAGTGAGTTACTGTGCACATGCGTGTATGAGAGAGTGAATGACTGTGCGCATGCATGTGTGGGAGAGTGAATAACTGCACGTGCTTGTGTGGGTGAGAGTGAATAACTGTGCACGTGCGTGTGTGGGGGAATGAATGACTGTGCACGTGCATGTGTGGGGGAGGGTGAATGAATGTGCACGTGCATGTGTGGGGCAGTGAATGACTGTGCACGTGCGTGTGTGGGAGAGTGAATGACTGTGCGCGTGCGTGTGTGGGGGAGTGAATGACTGTGCGCGTGCATGTGTGGGGGAGTGAATGACTGCACGTGCGTGGGTGAGGGAGTGAGTGACTGTGTGCTTGCGTGTGTGTGAGAGAGTGAATGACTGTGCACGTGCGTGTGTGGGGGAGTGAATGACTGTGCGCGTGCGTGTGTGGGAGAGTGAATGACTGTGTGTGGGGGAGAGTGAGTGACTGTGTGTGGGGGAGAGTGAGTGACTGTGCGCGTGCGTGTGAGGGAGAGTGAGTGACTGTGCATGCGTGTGTGTGAGAGAGTGAGGGACTGTTTGCGTGCATGTGTGAGAGAGTGAGTGACTGTGCGCATGCGTGTGTGGGTGAGTGAGTGACTGTGTGTGGGGGAGAGTCAGTGACTGTGTGTGTGAGAGAGTGAATGTCTGTGCCCGTGCATGTGTGGGAGAGTGAATGCCTGTGCACGTGCGTGTGTGGGAGAGTGAAAGACTATGCGCATGAGTGTGTGAGAGAGTGAATGACTGTGCGCGTGCGTGTTTGGGAGAGTGAGTGACTGTGCGCGTGCATGTGTGGGAGAGTGAGTGACTGTGTGCATGTATGAGAGAGAGAGACTGTGTGTGTGTATGAGAGAGACTATGTGAGAGAGAGAGAGAGACTGTGTATGAGAGAGAGGGAGACTGTGTGTGGGGGTGTGAGAGAGAGACTGTGTGAGAGAGAGTGAAACTGTGTGTGAGAGAGAGAGACTGTGTTTGTGTGAGAATGACTGTATTTGTGTGTGTGAGAGAGAGAGACTGTGTGTGTCTGTGAGCGAGACAGACTGTTTGTGTGTGCGTGTGTGTATGAGACAGAGAGAGACTGTGTGTGAGAGGGAGTAACTGTCACCCTGTGTTTGTGTGAGAGATAGTGACTGTGTTTGTGTGAGAGAGAGTGACTCTGTGTGTGCGTGAGTGACTCTGTGTGTGTGAGTGACTCTGTGTGTGTGAGTGACTCTGTGTGTGTGTGTATGAGTGACTCTGTGTGTGTAAGACAGAGTGACTCAGTGTGTGTGTGTGAGAGAGAGTGACTCTGTGTGTGTGTGTGAGAGAGACAGAGAGACTGTGTGTGTGTGAGACAGTATGTGTGCGCATGCGTGTGTGAGAGAGTGAGTGACTGTGCACGGCATGTGTGAGAGAGTGTGTGACTGTGCGCGTGCATGTGTGAGAGAGTGAGTGACTGTGCGCATGCATGTGTGGTAGAGTGAGTGACTGTGTGCGTGCGTGTGTGGGAGAGTGAGTGACTGTGCGCGTGCATGTGTGGGAGAGTGAGTGACTGTGCTCGTGCGTGTGTGGGAGAGTGAGTGACTGTGCGCGTGCATGTGTGGGAGTGTGAATGACTGTGTGTGGGGGTGAGTGAGTGACTGTGTGTGTACGTGTGTGGGAGAGTGAGTGACTGTGCACGTGCGTGTGTGGGAGAGTGAGTGACTGTGCGCGTGCGTGTGTGTGGGAGTGTGAGTGACAGTGTGTGCGTGTGGGGGAGAGTGAGTGACTGCGTGTGGGGGAGATTGAGTGACTGTTTGGGAGAGTGAGTGACTGTGCGCGTGCGTGTGTGGGAGAGTGAGTGACTGTGTGTGTGCGTGTGGGGGAGAGTGAGTGACTGTGTGTGGGGGAGTGTGAGTGACTGTGTGTGTGCATGTGTGGGAGAGTGAGTGACTGTGCTCGTGCGTGTGTGGGAGAGTGAGTGACTGTGCGCGTGCGTGTGTGGGAGTGTGAATGACTGTGTGTGGGGGTGAGTGAGTGACTGTGTGTGTACGTGTGTGGGAGAGTGAGTGACTATGCTCGTGCATGTGTGAGAGAGTGAGTGACTGTGCGCATGCGTGTGTGGGAGAGTGAGTGACTGTGTGTGGGGGAGAGTGAGTGACTGTGCGCGTGTGGGAGAGTGAGTGACTGTGTGTGTGCGTGTGTGGGAGAGTGAGTGAATGTGCGCGTGCGTGTGTGGGAGAGTGAGTGACTGTGTGGGGGAGAGTGAGTGACAGTGTGTGTGAGAGAATGAATGACTGTGCCCGTGCATGTGTGGGAGAATGAAAGACTATGCGCATGAGTGTGTGAGAGAGTGAATGACTGTGTGCGTGCGTGTGTGGGAAAGTGAGTGAATGTGCGTGTGCGTGTGTGAGAGGGTGAGTGACTGTGCATGCGTGTGTGTGAGAGAGTGAGGGACTGTGCGCGTGCATGTGTGAGAGAGTGAGTGATTGTGTGTGGCGTGTGTGAGAGAGTGACTGTTCGCGTGTATGAGTGAGAGAGTGAGTGACTGCGCATGTGTGTGTGGGAGAGTGAGTGAGTGTGCGCGTGCGTGTGTGGGAGAGTGAGTGACTGTGTGCGTGCATGTGTGAGAGAGTGAGTGACTGTGTGTGTGTGTGTGTGTGTGTGGGAGAGTGAGTGACTATGTGTGTGGGAGAGTGAATGACCGTGTGTGGGGGAGAGTGAGTGACTGTGCGCGTGCGTGTGTGGGGGAGAGTGAATGACTGTTCGCATGCATGTGTGGGAGAGTGAATGACTGTGCACGTGCGCGTGTGGGAGAGTGAATGACTGTGCACGGCGTGTATGGGAGAGTGAATGATTGTGCGCATGCGTGTGTGGGAGAGTGAGTGACTGTGCGCGTGCGTGTGTGGGAGAGTGAGTGACTGTGCACATGCGTGTATGAGAGAGTGAATGACTGTGCGCATGCATGTGTGGGAGAGTGAATAACTGCATGTGCTTGTGTGGGGGAGAGTGAATAACTGTGCACGTGCGTGTGTGGGGGAATGAATGACTGTGCACGTGCGTGTGTGGGGGAGGGTGAATGAATGTGCACTTGCATGTGTGGGGCAGTGAATGACTGTGCACGTGCGTGTGTGGGAGAGTGAATGACTGTGCGCGTGCGTGTGTGGGGGAGTGAATGACTGTGCGCGTGCATGTGTGGGGGAGTGAATGACAGCACGTGCGTGGGTGGGGGAGTGAGTGACTGTGTGCTTGCGTGTGTGTGTGAGAGAGTGAATGACTGTGCACGTGCGTGTGTGGGGGAGTGAATGACTGTGCGCGTGCATGTGTGGGAGAGTGAATGACTGTGTGTGGGGGAGAGTGAGTGACTGTGCGCATGCGTGTGTGGGAGAGTGAGTGACTGTGTGTGGGGGAGAGTCAGTGACTGTGCGCGGGTGGGAGAGTGAGTGACTGTGCGCGTGCGTGTGTGGGAGACTGAGTGACTGTGTGGGGGAGAGTGAGTGACTGTGTGTGTGAGAGAATGAATGACTGTGCCCGTGCATGTGTGGGAGAGTGAAAGACTATGCGCATGAGTGTGTGAGAGAGTGAATGACTGTGTGCGTGCGTGTGTGGGAAAGTGAGTGAATGTGCGCGTGCGTGTGTGAGAGGGTGAGTGACTGTGCATGCGTGTGTGTGAGAGAGTGAGGGACTGTGCGCGTGCATGTGTGAGAGAGTGAGTGATTGTGTGTGGCGTGTGTGAGAGAGTGACTGTGCGCGTGTATGAGTGAGAGAGTGAGTGACTGCGCATGTGTGTGTGGGAGAGTGAGTGACTGTGTGCATGCGTGTGTGGTAGAGTGAGTGACTGTGTGCGTGCGTGTGTCAGAGAGTGAGTGACTGTGTGCATGCATGTGTGGGAGAGTGAGTGACTGTGTGCATGCGTGTGTGGTAGAGTGAGTGACTGTGTGCGTGCGTGTGTGAGAGAGTGAGTGACTGTGTGCATGCATGTGTGGGAGAGTGAGTGACTGTGTGCGTGCATGTGTGAGAGAGTGAGTGACTGTGTGCATGCATGTGTGGGAGAGTGAGTGACTGTATGCATGCGTGTGTGGTAGAGTGAGTGACTGTGTGCGTGCGTGTGTGGGAGAGTGAATGACTGTGCACGTGCGTGTGTGGGAGAGTGAATGATTGTGCGCATGCGTGTGTGGGAGAGTGAGTGACTGTGCGCGTGCATGTGTGGGAGAGTGAGTGACTGTGCACATGCGTGTATGAGAGAGTGAATGACTGTGCGCATGCATGTGTGGGAGAGTGAATAACTGCACGTGCTTGTGTGGGGGAGAGTGAATAACTGTGCACGTGCGTGTGTGGGGGAATGAATGACTGTGCACGTGCGTGTGTGGGGGAGGGTGAAGGAATGTGCACGTGCATGTGTGGGGCAGTGAATGACTGTGCACGTGCGTGTGTGGGAGACTGAGTGACTGGGGGAGAGTGAGTGACTGTGTGTGTGAGAGAGTGAATGACTGTGCCCGTGCATGTGTGGGAGAGTGAAAGACTATGCGCATGAGTGTGTGAGAGAGTGAATGACTGTGTGCGTGCGTGTGTGGGAAAGTGAGTGAATGTGCGCATGCGTGTGTGAGAGGGTGAGTGACTGTGCATGCGTGTGTGTGAGAGAGTGAGGGACTGTGCGCGTGCATGTGTGAGTGAGTGAGTGATTGTGTGTGGCGTGTGTGAGAGAGTGACTGTGCGCGTGTATGAGTACGAGAGTGAGTGACTGCGCATGTGTGTGTGGGAGAGTGAGTGAGTGTGCGCGTGCGTGTGTGGTAGAGTGAGTGACTGTGTGCGTGCATGTGTGAGAGAGTGAGTGACTGTGTGCATGCATGTGTGGGAGAGTGAGTGACTGTGTGCATGCGTGTGTGGGAGAGTGAGTGACTGTTCGCGTGCGTGTGTGGGAGAGTGAGTGACTGTGCGCGTGCGTGTGTGGGAGAGTGAGTGACTGTGCGCGTGCGTGTGTGGGGGAGAGTGAATGACAGTGCACGTGCGTGTGTGGGGGAGAGTGAGTGACTGTGTGTGAGGGAGAGTGAGTGACTGTGCGCGTGCGTGTGTGGGGGAGAGTGAGTGACTGTGTGTGGGGGAGAGTGAGTGACTGTGCGTGTTCGTGTGTGGGGGAGAGTGAATGACTGTGCGTGTGTGGGAGAGTGAATGACTGTGTGTGTGGGAGAGTGAGTGACTGTGTGTGGGGGAGAGTGAGTGACTGTGCGTGTGCGTGTGTGGGGGAGAGTGAATGACTGTGCGTGTGTGGGAGAGTGAATGACTGTGTGTGTGGGAGAGTGAGTGACTGTGTGTGTGGGAGAGTGAGTGACTGTGTGCATGGATGTGTGGGGGAGAGTGAATGACTGTGTGTGGGGGAGAGTGAGTGACTGTGCACGTGCGTGTGTGGGGGAGAGTGAGTGACTGTGTGTGTGTGTGGGAATCTGGTTGGGCACATGCAAGAGAGTAAGATAGTCCTAAAAGTGTTTGTAATGGTAGAGTCACTGTTTATTTAAAATGTTTGCCTTCTGTCCATCTCTCTGCTTCTCAGTCCAGTTAGATACAGAGTAAAGCTCACTCTACACTGTCCCCATCAAACACTCCCAGGACAGGTACAGCACGGGGTTAAATACAGAGTAAAGCTCCCTCTACACTGTCCCCATCAAACACTCCCAGGACAGGTACAGCACGGGGTTAGATACAGAGTAAATCTCCCTCTACACTGTCCCCATCAAACACTCCCAGGACAGGTACAGCACGGGGTTAGATACAGAGTAAAGCTCCCTCTACACTGTCCCCATCAAACACTCCCAGGACAGCTACAGCACGGGGTTAGATACAGAGTAAAGCTCCCTCTACAGACCTACAGAGAGACATATGGTGGCAGAGATAGAAAAACATCTACTCCTGCATATAAACATTTTCCAGAAGAGTCACATGGAGGCAGAGAGAGAGAGAGAGAGAGAGAGAACACACTAACAGACAGAGATAGAGAGTGAGAGAGAACACAAACAGGGATATAGAGAGAGAGTGAGAGAGATTGCCTTTCACATAACACACACAAGATACGCAGATTAGAGAGAGTGTGACACAAACACACACACAGAAACAGAGAGAGACGGATAAACAGATTGCGACACAGACAAACACAGCCAAATAGAGAAATACACACAGTGTGAGACAAAGGTAAACATACACATGGATGCACACAGACAAAGGGAGAGAATGTGGCAAACACACACATACACACACACACACACACACACACACACACAGACATAGAGAGAAAGACACAGAAACAGAGACACAGACAAACAGTGATAGACACACATGAACAGAGAGTGGCATACACACACACATACACA
Source organism: Carcharodon carcharias (assembly GCF_017639515.1). NCBI lineage: Eukaryota > Metazoa > Chordata > Chondrichthyes > Lamniformes > Lamnidae > Carcharodon > Carcharodon carcharias. The sequence goes on from NW_024470712.1 coordinate 2,141,497, forward strand.
CACACATACACACACACATACACACACACATACACACACACACACACAAAGCAAGATGGGGTCACAGAGAAACACAAATAGTGTGGCATAGACACAAACACATACAGACAGACAAACAGAGAGGCACACACACATGAAGAAGTGCTGACAGATAAAGGCAGCGAGAATGAGACAGACTGTGGAAGATGTAGATATAGAAGTACAGAGGGGCAGTGATTGTTGTGCATTCCCTCTCAGAGAGACGAGAGATGGTGATCTGTGATTATCTGGAGTGTTGTCTGAAGACAGATGTGATGTTGTTGTGCTGAGAATGAACTCTCAGTTTGGAAACGACAGACAGTGGAACAATAACTGGCAGCCACTCAGTTCCCTTTGGGATAGAATCACTTGCAGGAATTTGGAGGAGTATTGCTGCAGTTGTCATGTCACAGGCATACTCAGAGTGTAATTGTGTGATAATTTGGCTTGTCCTGATGCACAGGAACACACACACATCCTTCCTACAACTGCAGCCTTACCCACTACAAATCCAATTGCACTTCCCACAGTCTGACAGGCTTTCACATTAACCCTTCAATCACCTCCAGTTCCTTCATTGTAAACTCACTTCACCCTGTCTGTCACACCCTATGCTCTTATCCTCCCTTGCCCCCCCTGTCCCTCGCCCTCGCTCTGTCTCCCTCTTTAGCTCCCTACTGATGTTAATCCAGCTCCCACACACTGTCACTTAGTAACCCCTCTCCCCCCAGCGCCCTCTGTTACTGACTGTATCTCTACTGATGTTAATCCAGCTCCCTCACACTGTCACTCAGTAACCCCTCTCCCCCCAGCGCCCTCTGTTACTGACTGTATCTCTACTGATGTTAATCCAGCTCCCCCTCACACTGTCACTCAGTAACCCCTCTCCCCCCAGCGCCCTGTGTTACTGACTGTATCTCTACTGATGTTAATCCAGCTCCCTCACACTGTCACTCAGTAACCGCTCACCCCCCAGCACCCTGTGTTACTGACTGTTTCTCTACTGATGTTAATCCAGCTCCCCTACACTGTCACTCAGTAACCCCTATCACCCCAGCGCCCTGTGTTACTGATTGTATCTCTACTGATGTTAATCCAGCTCCCTCACAATGTCACTCAGTAACCCCTCTCCCCCCAGCACCCTGTGTTACTGACTGCATCTCTACTGATGTTAATCCAGCTCCCTCACACTGTCACTCAGTAACCCTTCTCCCCCCAGTGCCCTGTGTTACTGATTGTATCTCTACTGATGTTAATCCAGCTCCCTCACACTGTCACTCAGTAACCCCTCTCCCCCCAGCGCCTTGTGTTACTGACTGTATCTCTACTGATGTTAATCCAGCTCCCTCACACTGTCACTGAGTAACCCCTCTCCCCCCAGTGCCCTGTGTTACTGACTGTATCTCTACTGATGTTAATCCAGCTCCCTCACACTGTCACTCAGTAACCCTTCTCCCCCCAGTGCCCTGTGTTACTGATTGTATCTCTACTAATGTTAATCCAGCTCCCCCTCACACTGTCACTCAGTAACCGCTCACCCACCAGCGCCCTGTATTACTGACTGTATCTCTACTGATGTTAATCCAGCTCCCTCACACTGTCACTCAGTAACCCCTCTCCCCCCAGCACCCTGTGTTACTGACTGTATCTCTACTGATGTTAATCCAGCTCCCCTACACTGTCACTCAGTAACCCCTCTCCCCCCAGTGCCCTGTGTTACTGACTGTATCTCTACTGATGTTAATCCAGCTCCCTCACACTGTCACTCAGTAACCCCTCTCCCCCCAGCGCCCTGTGTTACTGACTGTATCTCTACTGATGTTAATCCAGCTCCCTCACACTGTCACTCAGTAACCCCTATCACCCCAGCGCCCTGTGTTACTGACTGTATCTCTAATGATGTTAATCCAGCTCCCTCACACTGTCACTCAGTAACCCCTCTCCCCCCAGTGCCCTGTGTTACTGGCTGTATCTCTACTGATGTTAATCCAGCTCCCTCACACTGTCACTCAGTAACCCCTCTCCCCCCAGCACCCTGTGTTACTGACTGTATCTCTACTGATGTTAATCCAGCTCCCTCACACTGTCACTCAGTAACCCCTCTCCCCCCAGCACCCTGTGTTACTGACTGTTTCTCTACTGATGTTAATCCAGCTCCCTCACACTGTCACTCAGTAACCCCTCTCCCCCCAGCACCCTGTGTTACTGACTGTTTCTCTACTGATGTTAATCCAGCTCCCTCACACTGTCACTCAGTAACCCCTCTCCCCCCAGCGCCCTTGTGTTACTGACTGTATCTCTACTGATGTTAATCCAGCTCCCTCACACTGTCACTCAGTAACCCCTCTCCCCCCAGCACCCTGTGTTACTGACTGTATCTCTACTGATGTTAATCCAGCTCCCTCACACTGTCACTCAGTAACCCCTCTCCCCCCAGCACCCTGTGTTACTGACTGTATCTCTACTGATGTTAATCCAGCTCCCTCACACTGTCACTCAGTAACCCCTCTCCCCCCAGCACCCTGTGTTACTGACTGTATCTCTACTGATGTTAATCCAGCTCCCTCACACTGTCACTCAGTAACCCCTCTCCCCCCAGCGCCCTGTGTTACTGACTGTATCTCTACTGATGTTAATCCAGCTCCCTCACACTGTCACTCAGTAACCCCTCTCCCCCCAGTGCCCTGTGTTACTGACTGTATCTCTACTGATGTTAATCCAGCTCCCTCACACTGTCACTCAGTAACCCCTCTCCCCCCAGTGCCCTGTGTTACTGACTGTATCTCTACTGATGTTAATCCAGCTCCCTCACACTGTCACTCAGTAACCCCTCTCCCCCCAGTGCCCTGTGTTACTGACTGTATCTCTACTGATGTTAATCCAGCTCCCTCACACTGTCACTCAGTAACCCCTCTCCCCCCAGTGCCCTGTGTTACTGACTGTATCTCTACTGATGTTAATCCAGCTCCCTCACACTGTCACTCAGTAACCCCTCTCCCCCCAGTGCCCTGTGTTACTGACTGTATCTCTACTGATGTTAATCCAGCTCCCTCACACTGTCACTCAGTAACCCCTCGTCCCCCCAGTGCCCTGTGTTACTGACTGTATCTCTACTGATGTTAATCCAGCTACCTCACACTGTCACTCAGTAACCTCTCTCCCCCAGTGCCCTGTGTTACTGACTGTATCTCTACTGATGTTAATCCAGCTCCCTCACACTGTCACTCAGTAACCCCTCTCCCCCCAGTGCCCTGTGTTACTGACTGTATCTCTACTGATGTTAATCCAGCTCCCTCACACTGTCACTCAGTAACCCTTCTCCCCCCAGTGCCCTGTGTTACTGACTGTATCTCTACTGATGTTAATCCAGCTCCCTCACACTGTCACTCAGTAACCCCTCTCACCCAGCGCCCTGTGTTACTGACTGTATCTCTACTGATGTTAATCCAGCTCCCTCACACTGTCACTCAGTAACCCCTCTCCCCCCAGCGCCCTGTGTTACTGACTGTATCTCTACTGATGTTAATCCAGCTCCCTCACACTGTCACTCAGTAACCCCTCTCCCCCCAGCACCCTGTGTTACTGACTGTATCTCTACTGATGTTAATCCAGCTCCCTCACACTGTCACTCAGTAACCCCTCACCCCCCAGCACCCTGTGTTACTGACTGTATCTCTACTGATGTTAATCCAGCTCCCTCACAATGTCACTCAGTAAACCCTCTCTCCCAGCGCCCTGTGTTACTGACTGTTTCTCTACTGATGTTAATCCAGCTCCCTCACACTGTCACTCAGTAACCCCTCTCCCCCCAGCACCCTGTGTTACTGACTGTATCTCTACTGATGTTAATCCAGCTCCCTCACACTGTCACTCAGTAACCCCTCTCCCCCCAGCACCCTGTGTTACTGACTGTATCTCTACTGATGTTAATCCAGCTCCCCTCACACTGTCACTCAGTAACCCCTCTCCCCCCAGCACCCTGTGTTACTGACTGTATCTCTACTGATGTTAATCCAGCTCCCCCTCACACTGTCACTCAGTAACCCCTCTCCCACCAGCACCCTGTGTTACTGACTGTATCTCTACTGATGTTAATCCAGCTCCCTCACACTGTCACTCAGTAACCCCTCTCCCTCCAGCACCCTGTGTTACTGACTGTATCTCTACTGATGTTAATCCAGCTCCCTCACACTGTCACTCAGTAACCCTTCTCCCCCCAGCGCCCTGTGTTACTGACAGTATCTCTACTGATGTTAATCCAGCTCCCTCACACTGTCACTCAGTAACCCCTCTCCCCCCAGCACCCTGTGTTACTGACTGTATCTCTACTAATGGATGTTAATCCAGCTCCCTCACACTGTCACTCAGTAACCCCTCTCCCCCCAGCACCCTGTGTTACTGACTGTATCTCTACTGATGTTAATCCAGCTCCCTCACACTGTCACTCAGTAACCCCTCTCCCCCCAGTGCCCTGTGTTACTGGCTGTATCTCTACTGATGTTAATCCAGCTCCCTCACACTGTCACTCAGTAACCCCTCTCCCCGTTATTCACTGAGTTCTCCAGTGAGGGGAACGTAAATTGCTGAGTGGATCAGTCTGGAAGGATTTGTTGAAAGGATGTTAATTGCTTCATTAAAATGCCTTTCAAGTCTTTTTCGATTTAAATCAGAGTTACAATTCAGTCTCACAGTCCATGCTCCTGTTGCCGTTACTAGGAGACAAAGGTGTTATACAAATCTCCTCTCCCTGTCTGCTACCCTGTATGTCTTTATACTTGGAGAATTCAGGAACTGCACAATTCAACCTCACTGACGGGAAGGAGACTGGAGAAAGAGATTTAACCTCACATGTCAGCTCCAAGATGAAAATGGCCTCACTTGACTCTCCATTTACTCTCAAAGCTCCTACAGTGAAAGCTGTGATCCCCTGTTCAATCCCCTCTCAATCTGCTTTCACTCCCCTTTCAATCTGCTTTCACTCCCCTTTCAATCTGCTTTCACTCCCCTTTCAATCTGCTTTCACTCCCCTTTCAATCTGCTTTCACTCCCCTTTCAATCTGCTTTCACTCCCCTTTCAATCTGCGTTCACTCCCCTTTCAATCTGCTTTCACTCCCCTTTCAATCTGCGTTCACTCCCCTTTCAATCTGCGTTCACTCCCCTTTCAATCTGCTTCCACTACGCATTCAATCTGCTTCCGCTCCGCATTCAATCTGCTTTCACTACACTTTCAATCTCCTTTCACTCCCCTTTCAATCCGCTTCCGCACCGCAATCAATCTGCTTCCGCTTCCCTTTCAGTCTGTTTCACTCCCCTTTCAATCTGCTTTCACCCAACTTTCAATCTGATTTCACTCCCCTTTCAATCTGCTTCCACTCCACTTTCAATCTTCTTTCACTCCCCTTTCAATCTGCTTTCACTCCCCTTTCAATCTGCTTCCGCTCCACTTTCAATCTGATTTCACTCCCCTTTCAATCTACTTCCGCTCCGCATTCAATCTGCTTTCACTACACTTTCAATCTCCTTTCACTCCCCTTTCAATCCGCTTCCGCACCGCAATCAATCTGCTTCCACTCCCCTTTCAGTCTGTTTCACTCCCCTTTCAATCTCCTTTCACCCAACTTTCAATCTGATTTCACTCCCCTTTCAATCTGCTTCCGCTCCACTTTCAATCTTCTTTCACTCCCCTTTCAATCTGCTTTCACTACTAATTCAATCTGCTTCCGCTCCCTATTCAATCTGCTTTCGCTCCCCTTTCAATCTGCTTTCACTCCACTTTCAATCTGCTTTCATTCCACTTTCGTTCTGCTTTCACTCCACTTTCAATCAGCTTTCAGTCCCCTTTCAATCTGTTTTCACTCCCATTGCAATCTGCTTCCGCTCACCTTTCAATCAGCTTTCAATCCCCTTTCAATCAGCTTTCAATCCCCTTTCAATTTGCTTTCGCTCCCCTTTCAATCTGTGTTCACTCCCCTTTCAATCTTCTTTCACTCCCCTTTCAATCTGCTTTCATTCCCCTTTCAATCTGCTTTCACTCCCCTTTCAATCTGCTTTCACTCCCCTTTCAATCTGATTTCAATCCCCTTTCAATCTGCTTTCACTACCCTTTCAATCTGATTTCAATCCCCTTTCAATCTGCTTTCACATCCCTTTCAATCTGCTTCCGCACACATTTCAATCTGCTTTCACTCCCCTTTCAATCTGTTTCACATCCCTTTCAATCTGCTTCCGCACACATTTCAATCTGCTTTCACTCCCCTTTCAATATGTTTCACATCCCATTCTATATGCTTTCACTCCCCGTTCAATTTGCTTCCGCTCCACTTTCAATCTGCTTTCACTGCCCTTTCAATCTGCTTTCAAATCCCTTTCAATCTGCTTCTGCTCCCCTTTCAATCTGCTTTCGCTCCCCTTTCTAACTGCTTTCAAATCCCTTTCAATCTGCTTTCAACCTCCATTGAATCTGCTTTCACTCCCCATTCAATCTGCTTTCACATCACTTTCAATCTGCTTTCACATCACTTTCAATCTGCTTTCACTCCCCTTTCAATCTGCATCTGCTCCGCATTCAATCTTTTTCCGCTCCCCTTTCAATGTGCGTTCCCTCCCCTTTCAATCTGCTTTCAATCCCCTATCAATCTGCTTCCTCTCCGCATTCAATCTGCTTCCGCTCGGCATTCAATCTGCTTTGAATCCCCTTTCAATCTGCTTTCACTGCTATTTCAATCTGCTTTCACTCCCATTTCAATCTGCTTTCACTCCCATTTCAATCTGCTTTCACTCCCCATTCAATCTGCTCCCCCTCCCCTATCAATCTGCGTTAACATCCCTTTCAATCTGCTTCCACACCCTTTTCAAATTGCTTTCACACCTCTTTCAATCTGCTTTCGCTCCACTTTCAATCAGCTTCCACTCCCCTTGCAATCTGCTTCCGCTCCCCTTTCAATCTGCTTTCACTCCCCTTTCAATGTGCTTTCACTCCCCTTTCAATGTGCTTTCACTCCCCTTTCAATCTGCATTCACTCCACTTTCAATCTGCATTCACTCCCCTTTCAATCTGCTTTCACTCCACTTTCAATCTGCTTTCACTCCCCTTTCAATCTGCTTTCACTCGCCTTTCAATCTGCTTTCACATCCCTATCAATCTGCTTTCACTCCCCTTTCAATCTGCTTTCACTCCCCTTTCAATCTGCTTCCGCTCCCCTTTCAATCTGCTTTCACTCCCCTTTCAATCTGCTTTCACATCCCTATCAATCTGCTTTCACTTCCCGTTCAATCTGCTTTCACTCAACGTTCAGTCTGCTTTCAATCCCCTTTCAATCTGCTTCCGCTCAACTTTCAGTCTGCTTTCACTCCCCTTTCAATCAGCTTTCACATCACTTTCAATGTGCTTCCGCTCCCCTTTCAATCTGCTTTCACTCCCCTTTCAATCTGCTTTCATTCCACTTTCAATCTGCTTTCACTCCCCTTTCAATCAGCTTTCACTCCCCTTTCAATCTGCTTTCACATCCCTTTCAATCTGCTTCCGCTCCACTTTCAATCTGCTTTCACTGCCCTTTCAATCTGCTTTCAAATCCCTTTCAATCAGCTTCTGCTCCCCTTTCAATCTGCTTTCGCTCCCCTTTCTAACTGCTTTCAAATACCTTTCAATCTGCTTTCAAACTCCATTCAATCTGCTTTCACTCCCCATTCAATCTGCTTTCACATCACTTTCAATCTGCTTTCACTCCCCTTTCAATCTGCATCCGCTCGGCATTCAATCAGTTTCCGGTCCCCTTTCAATGTGCGTTCCCTCCCCTTTCAATCTGCTTTCAATCCCCTTTCAATCTGCTTCCTCTCCGCATTCAATCTGCTTCCGCTCGGCATTCAATCTGATGTGAATCCCCTTTCAATCTGCTTTCACTCCTATTTCAATCTGCTTTCACTCCCATTTCAATCTGCTTTCACTCCCCATTCAATCTGCTCCCACTCCCCTATCAATCAGCGTTAACATCCCTTTCAATCTGCTTCCACTCCCTTTTCAAATTGCTTTCACTCCTCTTTCAATCTGCTTCCGCTCCCCTTTCAATCTGCTTTCACTCCCCTTTCAATGTGCTTTCACTCCCCTTTCAATCTGCTCTCATTCCACTTTCGTTCTGCTTTCACTCCACTTTCAATCTCCTTTCACTCATATTTCAATCTGCTTTCACTCCCCTTTCAATCTGCTTTCACCCCCCTTTCAATCTGCTTCCGCTCCCCTTTCAATCTGCTTTCACATCACTTTCAATCTGCTTTCACTCCCCTATCAATCTGCTTTCACTCCCCTTTCAATCTGCTTTCACTCCCCTTTCAATCTGCATCCACACCCTTTTCAATCTGCTTCACCTCCCTTTACAATCTGCTTTCACTCCACTTTCAATCTGCTTCCGCTCCCCTTTCAATCTGCTTCCGCCCCCCTTTCAATCTGCTTCCGCTCCCCTTTCAATCTGCTTTTACATCCCTTTCAATCTGCTTTCACTCCCCTTTCAATCTGCTTTCACTCCCCTTTCAATCTGCTTTCATATCGATTTCAATCTGCTTTCATTCCCCTTTCAATCTGCTTCCACTACGCATTCAATCTGCTTCCGCTTTGCATTCAATCTGCTTTCACTACACTTTCAATCTCCTTTCACTCCCCTTTCAATCCGCTTCCGCACCGCAATCAATCTGCTTCCGCTCCCCTTTCAGTCTGTTTCACTCCCCTTTCAATCTCCTTTCACCCAACTTTCAATCTGATTTCACTCCCCTTTCAATCTGCTTCCGCTCCACTTTCAATCTTCTTTCACTCCCCTTTCAATCTGCTTTCACTACCCTTTCAATCTGATTTCAATCCCCTATCAATCTGCTTTCACATCCCTTTCAATCTGCTTCCGCACACATTTCAATCTGCTTTCACTCCCCATTCAATCTGCTTCCGCTCCTCTTTCAATCTGCGTCCACTCCTCTTTCAATCTGCTTCTGCTCCTCTTTCAATCTGATTCCGCTCCCCTTTCAATCTGCTTTCATTCCCCTTTCAATCTGCGTTCACTCCCCTTTCAATTTGCTTTCACTCCCCTTTCAATTTGCTTTCACTCCCCATTCAATCTGCTTTCACATCCCTTTCAATCGGCTTTCACTCCCCTTTCAATCTGCCTTCACTTCCATTTCAATCTGCTTTCGCTCCGTTTTCAATCTGCTTTCGCTCCCCATTCAATCTGCTTTCAATCCCCTTTCAATCTGCGTTCACTCCCCTTTCAATCTTCTTTCAATCCCCTTTCAATCTTCTTTCAATCCCCTTTCAATCTGCTTTCATTCCCCTTTCAATCTGCTTTCACTACCCTTTCAATCTGATTTCAATCCCCTTTCAATCTGCTTTCACATCCCTTTCAATCTGCTTCCGCACACATTTCAATCTGCTTTCACTCCCCGTTCAATCTGCTTCCGCTCCACTTTCAATCTGCTTTCACTGCCCTTTCAATCTGCTTTCAAATCCCTTTCAATCTGCTTCTGCTCCCCTTTCAATCTGCTTTCGCTCCCCTTTCTCACTGCTTTCAAATCCCTTTCAATCTGCTTTCAACCTCCATTCAATCTGCCTTCACTCCCCATTCAATCTGCTTTCACATCACTTTCAATCTGCTTTCACTCCCCTTTCAATCTGCATCCGCTCGGCATTCAATCTGCTTTGAATCCCCTTTCAATGTGCGTTCCCACCCCTTTCAATCTGCTTTCAATCCCCTTTCAATCTGCTTCTGCTCCCCTTTCTAACTGCTTTCAAATCCCTTTCAATCTGCTTTCAACCTCCATTCAATCTGCTTTCACTCCCCATTCAATCTGCTTTCACTCCCCATTCAATCTGCTTTCACATCACTTTCAATCTGCTTTCACTCCCCTTTCAATCTGCATCCGCTCCGCATTCAATCTGTTTCCGCTCCCCTATCAATGTGCGTTCCCTCCCCTTTCAAGCTGCTTTCAATCCCCGTTCAATCTGCTTCCTCTCCGCATTCAATCTGCTTCCGCTCGGCATTCAATCTGCTTTGAATCCCCTTTCAATTTGCTTTCACTGATATTTCAATCTGCTTTCAATCCCCTTTCAATCTGCTTTCACTCCTATTTCAATCTGCTTTCACTCCCATTTCAATCTGCTTTCACTCCCTATTCAATCTGCTCCCACTCCCCTATCAATCTGCGTTAACATCCCTTTCAATCTGCTTCCACTCCCTTTTCAAATTGCTTTCACTCCCCTTTCAATCTGCTTTCACTCCACTTTCAATCAGCTTCCACTCCCCTTGCAATCTGCTTCCGCTCCCCTTTCAATCTGCGTTAACATCCCTTTCAATCTGCTTCCACTCCCTTTTCAAATTGCTTTCACAGCTCTTTCAATCTGCTTTCGCTCCACTTTCAATCTGCTTCCGCTCCCCTTTCAATCTGCTTTCACTCCCATTGCAATCTGCTTCCGCTCCTCTTTCAATCTGCTTCCGCTCCCCTTTCAATCAGCTTTCAATCCTCTTTCAATTTGCTTTCACTCCCCTTTCAATCTGCGTTCACTCCCCTTTCAATCTGCTTTCATATCGATTTCAATCTGCTTTCATTCCCCTTTCAATCTGCTTCCACTACGCATTCAATCTGCTTCCGCTCTGCATTCAATCTGCTTTCACTACACTTTCAATCTGCTTTCACTCCCCTTTCAATCTGCTTCCGCACCGCAATCAATCTGCTTCCACTCCCCTTTCTGTCTGTTTCACTCCCCTTTCAATCTCCTTTCACCCAACTTTCAATCTGATTTCACTCCCCTTTCAATCTGCTTCCGCTCCACTTTCAATCTGCTTCCGCTCCCCTTTCAATCTGCTTCCGCTCCCCTTTCAGTCTGTTTCACTCCCCTTTCAATCTCCTTTCACCCAACTTTCAATCTGCTTCCGCTCCACTTTCAATCTGCTTTCACTCCCCTTTCAATCTGCTTTCATTCCACTTTCGTTCTGCTTTCACTCCACTTTCAATCAGCGTTCACTCCCCTTTCAATCTGCTTTCACATCCCTTTCAATCTGCTTTCAATCCCCTTTCAATCTGCTTTCACTCCCCTTTCAATCTGCTTTCACTCCCCTTTCAATCTGCTTTCACTCCCCTTTCAATCTGCTTTCACTCCCCTTTCAATCTGCTTTCACTCCCCTTTCAATCTGCTTTCACTCCCCTTTCAATCTGCTTTCACTCCCCTTTCAATCTGCTTTCACTCCCTTTCAATCTGCTTTCACTCCCCTTTCAATCTGCTTTCACTCCCCTTTCAATCTGCTTTCACATCACTTTCAATCTGCTTTCACTCCCCTTTCAATCTGCTTCCGCTCCACTTTCAATCTGCTTTCACTCCCCTTTCAATCTGCTTTCACTCCCCTTTCAATCTGCTTTCACTCCCCTTTCAATCTGCTTTCACATCCCTTTCAATCTGCTTCCGCTCCCCTTTCAATCTGCTTTCACTCCCCTTTCAATCTGCTTTCACATCCCATTCAATATGCTTTCACTCCCCGTTCAATCTGCTTCCGCTCCTCTTTCAATCTGTTTCCACTCCCCTTTCAATCTGCTACTGCTCCTCTTTCAATCTGCATTCACTCCCCGTTCAATCTGCTTCCTCTCCCCTTTCAATCTGCTTTCACTCCCCGTTCAATCTGCTTCCGCTCCTCTTTCAATCTGCGTCCACTCCACTTTCAATCTGCTTCTGCTCCTCTTTCAATCTGATTCCGCTCCCCTTTCAATCTGCTTTCATTCCCCTTTCAATCTGCGTTCACTCCCCTTTCAATCTGCTTTCACTCCCCTTTCAATGTGCGTTCACTCCCCTTTCAATTTGCTTTCACTCCCCATTCAATCTGCTTTCACATCCCTTTCAATCGGCTTTCACTCCCCTTTCAATCTGCTTTCACTGCCTTTCAATCTGCCTTCACTTCCATTTCAATCTACTTTCGCTCCGTTTTCAATCTGCTTCCGCTCCCCTTTCAATCTGCTTTCACTCCCCTTTCAATGTGCTTTCACTCCCCGTTCAATGTGCATTCACTCCCCTTTCAATCTGCGTTCACTCCACTTTCAATCTGCATTCACTCCCCTTTCAATCTGCTTTCACTCCCCTTTCAATCTGCTTTCACTCCCCTTTCAATCTGCATTCTCTCCTCTTTCAATCTGCATTCACTCCCCTTTCAATCTGCTTTCACTCCCCTTTCAATCTGCTTTCACATCACTTACAACCTGCTTTCACTCCTCTTTCAATCTGCTTCCGCTCCCCTTTCAATCTGCTTTCACTCCCTTCTCAATCTGCTTTCACTCCCCTTTCAATCTGCGTTGACTCCCCTTTCAATCTGCATTGACTCCCCTTTCAATCTGCTTTCACTCCCCTTTCAAACTGCTTTCACTCCCCTTTCAATCTGCCTTCAGTCCCCTTTCAATCTGCTTTCACTCCCCTTTCAATCTGCTTTCACATCCCTTTCAATCTGCTTCCGCTCCCCTTTCAATCTGCTTTCACTCCCCTTTCAATCTGCTTTCACATCACTTTCAATCTGCTTTCACTCCCCGTTCAATCTGCTTTCACTCAAATTTCAATCAGTTTTCAATCCCCTTTCAATCTGCTTTCACATCATTTTCAATCTGCTTTCACTCCCCTTTCAATCTGCATTCACTGCCCTTTCAATCTGCTTTCACTCCCCTTTAAATCTGCTTCCACTAAACTTTCAATCTGCTTTCACTCCCCTTTCAATCTGCTTTCACTCCCCATTCAATCTGCTTTCACTCCCCATTCAATCTGCTTTCACATCCATTTCAATCTGCTTTCACTCCCCTTTCAATCTGCTTTCATATCGATTTCAATCTGCTTTCATTCCCCTTTCAATCTGCTTCCACTACGCATTCAATCTGCTTCCGCTCTGCATTCAATCTGCTTTCACTACACTTTCAATCTCCTTTCACTCCCCTTTCAATCTGCTTCCGCACCGCAATCAATCTGCTTCCGCTCCCCTTTCAGTCTGTTTCACTCCCCTTTCAATCTCCTTTCACCCAACTTTCAATCTGATTTCACTCCCCTTTCAATCTGCTTCCGCTCCACTTTCAATCTGCTTTCACATCCCTTTCAATCTGCTTTCACTCCCCTTTCAATCTGCTTTCACTCCCCTTTCAATCTGCTTTCACTCCCCTTTCAATCTGCTTTCAATCCCCTTTCAATCTGCTTTCACATCCCTTTCAATCTGCTTTCACTCCCCGTTCAATCTGCTTTCACTCAACTTTCAATCTGCTTTCACATCCCTTTCAATCTGCTTTCACTCCCCTTTCAATCTGCTTCCGCTCCCCTTTCAATCTGCTTTCACTCCCCTTTCAATCTGCTTTCACATCCCTTTCAATCTGCATTCACTCCCCGTTCAATCTGCTTCCACTCCACTTTCAATCTGCTGTCTCTCCCCGTTCAATCTGCTTCAGCTCCCCTTTAAATCTGCTTCCACTCCCCTTTCAATCGGCTTCCGCTCCTCTTTCAATCTGATTCCGCTCCCCTTTCAATTCGCTTTCACTCCCCTTTCAATCTGCGTTCACTCCCCTTTCAATTTGCTTTCACTCCCCATTCAATCTGCTTTCACTCCCCTTTCAATGTGCGTTCACTCCCCTTTCAATTTGCTTTCACTCCCCATTCAATCTGCTTTCACATCCCTTTCAATCGGCTTTCACTCCCCTTTCAATCTGCTTTCACTGCCTTTCAATCTGCCTTCACTTCCATTTCAATCTACTTTCGCTCCGTTTTCAATCTGCTTCCGCTCCCCTTTCAATCTGCTTTCACTCCCCTTTCAATGTGCTTTCACTCCCCGTTCAATGTGCATTCACTCCCCTTTCAATCTGCGTTCACTCCACTTTCAATCTGCATTCACTCCCCTTTCAATCTGCTTTCACTCCCCTTTCAATCTGCTTTCACTCCCCTTTCAATCTGCATTCTCTCCTCTTTCAATCTGCATTCACTCCCCTTTCAATCTGCTTTCACTCCCCTTTCAATCTGCTTTCACATCACTTACAACCTGCTTTCACTCCTCTTTCAATCTGCTTCCGCTCCCCTTTCAATCTGCTTTCACTCCCTTCTCAATCTGCTTTCACTCCCCTTTCAATCTGCGTTGACTCCCCTTTCAATCTGCATTGACTCCCCTTTCAATCTGCTTTCACTCCCCTTTCAAACTGCTTTCACTCCCCTTTCAATCTGCCTTCAGTCCCCTTTCAATCTGCTTTCACTCCCCTTTCAATCTGCTTTCACATCCCTTTCAATCTGCTTCCGCTCCCCTTTCAATCTGCTTTCACTCCCCTTTCAATCAGCTTTCACATCACTTTCAATCTGCTTCCGCTCCCCTTTCAATCTGCTTTCACTCCCCTTTCAATCTACTTTCACTCCCCTTTCAATCTGCTTTCACATCACTTTCAATCTGCTTTCACTCCCCTTTCAATCTGCATTCACTGCCCTTTCAATCTGCTTTCACTCCCCTTTAAATCTGCTTCCACTAAACTTTCAATCTGCTTTCACTCCCCTTTCAATCTGCTTTCACTCACCATTCAATCTGCTTTCACTCCCCATTCAATCTGCTTTCACATCCATTTCAATCTGCTTTCACTCCCCTTTCAATCTGCTTTCATATCGATTTCACTCTGCTTTCATTCCCCTTTCAATCTGCTTCCACTACGCATTCAATCTGCTTCCCCTCCGCATTCAATCTGCTTTCACTCCCCTTTCAATCTGCATCCGCTCCGCATTCAATCTGTTTCCGCTCCCCTATCAATGTGCGTTCCCTCCCCTTTCAATCTGCTTTCAATCCCCGTTCAATCTGCTTCCTCTCCGCATTCAATCTGCTTCCGCTCAGCATTCAATCTGCTTTGAATCCCCTTTCTATCTGCTTTCACTGCTATTTCAATCTGCTTTCAATCCCCTTTCAATCTGCTTTCACTCCTATTTCAATCTGCTTTCACTCCCATTTCAATCTGCTTTCACTCCCTATTCAATCTGCTCCCACTCCCCTATCAATCTGCGTTAACATCCCTTTCAATCTGCTTCCACTCCCTTTTCAAATTGCTTTCACACCTCTTTCAATCTGCTTTCGCTCCACTTTCAATCTGCTTCCGCTCCCCTTGCAATCTGCTTCCGCTCCCCTTTCAATCTGCTTTCACTCCCCTTTCAATGTGCTTTCACTCCCCGTTCAATGTGCATTCACTCCCCTTTCAATCTGCGTTCACTCCACTTTCAATCTGCATTCACTCCCCTTTCAATCTGCTTTCACTCCCCTTTCAATCTGCTTTCACTCCCCTTTCAATCTGCATTCACTCCCCTTTCAATCTGCATTCACTCCCCTTTCAATCTGCTTTCACTCCCCTTTCAATCTGCTTTCACATCACTTACAACCTGCTTTCACTCCCCTTTCAATCTGCTTCCGCTCCACTTTCAATCTGCTTTCACTCCCCTTTCAATCTGCTTTCACTCCCTTCTCAATCTGCTTTCACTCCCCTTTCAATCTGCTTTCATTCCCATTTCAATCTGCTTTCACACCCCTTTCAATCTGCTTTCACTACCCTTTCAATCTGCTTTCACTCCCCTTTCAATCTGCTTTCACATCCCTTTCAATCTGCTTCCGCACACATTTCAATCAGCTTTCACTCCCCTTTCAATCTGTTTCACATCCCATTCTATATGCTTTCACTCCCCGTTCAATCCGCTTCCGCACCGCAATCAATCTGCTTCCGCTCCCCTTTCAGTCTGTTTCACTCCCCTTTCAATCTCCTTTCACCCAACTTTCAATCTGATTTCACTCCCCTTTCAATCTGCTTCCGCTCCACTTTCAATCTTCTTTCACTCCCCTTTCAATCTGCTTTCACTACCATTTCAATCTGCGTCCACTCCCCTTTCAATCTGCTACTGCTCCTCTTTCAATCTGCTTTCACTCCCCGTTCAATCTGCTTCCGCTCCTCTTTCAATCTGCGTCCACTCCACTTTCAATCTGCTTCTGCTCCTCTTTCAATCTGCTTCCGCTCCCCTTTCAATCTGCTTTCATTCCCCTTTCAATCTGCGTTCACTCCCCTTTCAATCTGCTTTCACTCCCCATTCAATCTGCTTTCACTCCCCTTTCAATCTGCTTTCACATCCCTTTCAATCTGCTTTCACTCCCCATTCAATCTGCTTTCACATCCCTTTCAATCGGCTTTCACTCCCCTTTCAATCTGCTTTCACTGCCTTTCAATCTGCCTTCACTTCCATTTCAATCTACTTTCGCTCCGTTTTCAATCTGCTTCCGCTCCCCTTTCAATCTGCTTTCACTCCCCTTTCAATGTGCTTTCACTCCCCTTTCAATGTGCATTCACTCCCCTTTCAATCTGCGTTCACTCCACTTTCAATCTGCATTCACTCCCCTTTCAATCTGCTTTCACTCCCCTTTCAATCTGCTTTCACTCCCCTTTCAATCTGCATTCTCTCCTCTTTCAATCTGCATTCACTCCCCTTTCAATCTGCTTTCACTCCCCTTTCAATCTGCTTTCACATCACTTACAACCTGCTTTCACTCCTCTTTCAATCTGCTTCCGCTCCCCTTTCAATCTGCTTTCACTCCCTTCTCAATCTGCTTTCACTCCCCTTTCAATCTGCGTTGACTCCCCTTTCAATCTGCATTGACTCCCCTTTCAATCTGCTTTCACTCCCCTTTCAAACTGCTTTCACTCCCCTTTCAATCTGCCTTCAGTCCCCTTTCAATCTGCTTTCACTCCCCTTTCAATCTGCTTTCACATCCCTTTCAATCTGCTTCCGCTCCCCTTTCAATCTGCTTTCACTCCCCTTTCAATCTGCTTTCACATCACTTTCAATCTGCTTTCACTCCCCGTTCAATCTGCTTTCACTCAAATTTCAATCAGTTTTCAATCCCCTTTCAATCTGCTTTCACATCATTTTCAATCTGCTTTCACTCCCCTTTCAATCTGCATTCACTGCCCTTTCAATCTGCTTTCACTCCCCTTTAAATCTGCTTCCACTAAACTTTCAATCTGCTTTCACTCCCCTTTCAATCTGCTTTCACTCCCCATTCAATCTGCTTTCACTCCCCATTCAATCTGCTTTCACATCCATTTCAATCTGCTTTCACTCCCCTTTCAATCTGCTTTCATATCGATTTCAATCTGCTTTCATTCCCCTTTCAATCTGCTTCCACTACGCATTCAATCTGCTTCCGCTCTGCATTCAATCTGCTTTCACTACACTTTCAATCTCCTTTCACTCCCCTTTCAATCTGCTTCCGCACCGCAATCAATCTGCTTCCGCTCCCCTTTCAGTCTGTTTCACTCCCCTTTCAATCTCCTTTCACCCAACTTTCAATCTGATTTCACTCCCCTTTCAATCTGCTTCCGCTCCACTTTCAATCTGCTTTCACTCCCCTTTCAATCTGCTTTCACTCCCTTTTCAATCTGCTTTCACTCCCCTTTCAATCTGCGTTGACTCCCCTTTCAATCTGCATTGAGTCCCCTTTCAATCTGCTTTCACTCCCCTTTCAATCTGCTTTCACTCCCCTTTCAATCTGCCTTCAGTCCCCTTTCAATCTGCTTTCACTCCCCTTTCAATCTGCTTTCACATCCCTTTCAATCTGCTTCCGCTCCCCTTTCAATCTGCTTTCACTCCCCTTTCAATCTGCTTTCACATCCCTTTCAATCTGCTTTCACTCCCCGTTCAATCTGCTTTCACTCAAATTTCAATCAGTTTCAATCCCCTTTCAATCTGCTTCCGCTACACTTTCAATCTGCTTTCACTCCCCTTTCAATCAGCTTTCACATCACTTTCAATCTGCTTCCGCTCCCCTTTCAATCTGCTTTCACTCCCCTTTCAATCTACTTTCACTCCCCTTTCAATCTGCTTTCACATCACTTTCAATCTGCTTTCACTCCCCTTTCAATCTGCATTCACTGCCCTTTCAATCTGCTTTCACTCCCCTTTAAATCTGCTTCCACTAAACTTTCAATCTGCTTTCACTCCCCTTTCAATCTGCTTTCACTCCCCATTCAATCTGCTTTCACTCCCCATTCAATCTGCTTTCACATCCATTTCAATCTGCTTTCACTCCCCTTTCAATCTGCTTTCATATCGATTTCAATCTGCTTTCATTCCCCTTTCAATCTGCTTCCACTACGCATTCAATCTGCTTCCCCTCCGCATTCAATCTGCTTTCACTCCCCTTTCAATCTGCTTCCGCTCCGCATTCAATCTGCTTCCGCTCCCCTATCAATGTGCGTTCCCTCCCCTTTCAATCTGCTTTCAATCCCCGTTCAATCTGCTTCCTCTCCGCATTCAATCTGCTTCCGCTCAGCATTCAATCTGCTTTGAATCCCCTTTCTATCTGCTTTCACTGCTATTTCAATCTGCTTTCAATCCCCTTTCAATCTGCTTTCACTCCTATTTCAATCTGCTTTCACTCCCATTTCAATCTGCTTTCACTCCCTATTCAATCTGCTCCCACTCCCCTATCAATCTGCGTTAACATCCCTTTCAATCTGCTTCCACTCCCTTTTCAAATTGCTTTCACACCTCTTTCAATCTGCTTTCGCTCCACTTTCAATCTGCTTCCGCTCCCCTTGCAATCTGCTTCCGCTCCCCTTTCAATCTGCTTTCACTCCCCTTTCAATGTGCTTTCACTCCCCGTTCAATGTGCATTCACTCCCCTTTCAATCTGCGTTCACTCCACTTTCAATCTGCATTCACTCCCCTTTCAATCTGCTTTCACTCCCCTTTCAATCTGCTTTCACTCCCCTTTCAATCTGCATTCACTCCCCTTTCAATCTGCATTCACTCCCCTTTCAATCTGCTTTCACTCCCCTTTCAATCTGCTTTCACATCACTTACAACCTGCTTTCACTCCCCTTTCAATCTGCTTCCGCTCCACTTTCAATCTGCTTTCACTCCCCTTTCAATCTGCTTTCACTCCCTTCTCAATCTGCTTTCACTCCCCTTTCAATCTGCTTTCACTCCCCTTTCAATCTGCTTTCACTCCCCTTTCAATCTGCTTTCACATCCCTTTCAATCGGCTTTCACTCCCCTTTCAATCTGCTTTCACTGCCTTTCAATCTGCCTTCACTTCCATTTCAATCTACTTTCGCTCCGTTTTCAATCTGCTTCCGCTCCCCTTTCAATCTGCTTTCACTCCCCTTTCAATGTGCTTTCACTCCCCGTTCAATGTGCATTCACTCCCCTTTCAATCTGCGTTCACTCCACTTTCAATCTGCATTCACTCCCCTTTCAATCTGCTTTCACTCCCCTTTCAATCTGCTTTCACTCCCCTTTCAATCTGCATTCACTCCTCTTTCAATCTGCATTCACTCCCCTTTCAATCTGCTTTCACTCCCCTTTCAATCTGCTTTCACATCACTTACAACCTGCTTTCACTCCTCTTTCAATCTGCTTCCGCTCCCCTTTCAATCTGCTTTCACTCCCTTCTCAATCTGCTTTCACTCCCCTTTCAATCTGCGTTGACTCCCCTTTCAATCTGCATTGACTCCCCTTTCAATCTGCTTTCACTCCCCTTTCAATCTGCTTTCACTCCCCTTTCAATCTGCCTTCAGTCCCCTTTCAATCTGCTTTCACTCCCCTTTCAATCTGCTTTCACATCCCTTTCAATCTGCTTCCGCTCCCCTTTCAATCTGCTTTCACTCCCCTTTCAATCTGCTTTCACATCACTTTCAATCTGCTTTCACTCCCCGTTCAATCTGCTTTCACTCAAATTTCAATCAGTTTTCAATCCCCTTTCAATCTGCTTTCACATCATTTTCAATCTGCTTTCACTCCCCTTTCAATCTGCATTCACTGCCCTTTCAATCTGCTTTCACTCCCCTTTAAATCTGCTTCCACTAAACTTTCAATCTGCTTTCACTCCCCTTTCAATCTGCTTTCATATCGATTTCAATCTGCTTTCATTCCCCTTTCAATCTGCTTCCACTACGCATTCAATCTGCTTCCGCTCTGCATTTAATCTGCTTTCACTACACTTTCAATCTCCTTTCACTCCCCTTTCAATCTGCTTCCGCACCGCAATCAATCTGCTTCCGCTCCCCTTTCAGTCTGTTTCACTCCCCTTTCAATCTCCTTTCACCCAACTTTCAATCTGATTTCACTCCCCTTTCAATCTGCTTCCGCTCCACTTTCAATCTGCTTTCACTCCCCTTTCAATCTGCTTTCACTCCCTTTTCAATCTGCTTTCACTCCCCTTTCAATCTGCGTTGACTCCCCTTTCAATCTGCATTGAGTCCCCTTTCAATCTGCTTTCACTCCCCTTTCAATCTGCTTTCACTCCCCTTTCAATCTGCCTTCAGTCCCCTTTCAATCTGCTTTCACTCCCCTTTCAATCTGCTTTCACATCCCTTTCAATCTGCTTCCGCTCCCCTTTCAATCTGCTTTCACTCCCCTTTCAATCTGCTTTCACATCCCTTTCAATCTGCTTTCACTCCCCGTTCAATCTGCTTTCACTCAAATTTCAATCAGTTTTCAATCCCCTTTCAATCTGCTTCCGCTACACTTTCAATCTGCTTTCACTCCCCTTTCAATCAGCTTTCACATCACTTTCAATCTGCTTCCGCTCCCCTTTCAATCTGCTTTCACTCCCCTTTCAATCTACTTTCACTCCCCTTTCAATCTGCTTTCACATCACTTTCAATCTGCTTTCACTCCCCTTTCAATCTGCATTCACTGCCCTTTCAATCTGCTTTCACTCCCCTTTAAATCTGCTTCCACTAAACTTTCAATCTGCTTTCACTCCCCTTTCAATCTGCTTTCACTCACCATTCAATCTGCTTTCACTCCCCATTCAATCTGCTTTCACATCCATTTCAATCTGCTTTCACTCCCCTTTCAATCTGCTTTCATATCGATTTCACTCTGCTTTCATTCCCCTTTCAATCTGCTTCCACTACGCATTCAATCTGCTTCCCCTCCGCATTCAATCTGCTTTCACTCCCCTTTCAATCTGCATCCGCTCCGCATTCAATCTGTTTCCGCTCCCCTATCAATGTGCGTTCCCTCCCCTTTCAATCTGCTTTCAATCCCCGTTCAATCTGCTTCCTCTCCGCATTCAATCTGCTTCCGCTCGGCATTCAATCTGCTTTGAATCCCCTTTCTATCTGCTTTCACTGCTATTTCAATCTGCTTTCAATCCCCTTTCAATCTGCTTTCACTCCTATTTCAATCTGCTTTCACTCCCATTTCAATCTGCTTTCACTCCCAATTCAATCTGCTCCCACTCCCCTATCAATCTGCGTTAACATCCCTTTCAATCTGCTTCCACTCCCTTTTCAAATTGCTTTCACACCTCTTTCAATCTGCTTTCGCTCCACTTTCAATCTGCTTCCGCTCCCCTTGCAATCTGCTTCCGCTCCCCTTTCAATCTGCTTTCACTCCCCTTTCAATGTGCTTTCACTCCCCGTTCAATGTGCATTCACTCCCCTTTCAATCTGCGTTCACTCCACTTTCAATCTGCATTCACTCCCCTTTCAATCTGCTTTCACTCCCCTTTCAATCTGCTTTCACTCCCCTTTCAATCTGCATTCACTCCCCTTTCAATCTGCATTCACTCCCCTTTCAATCTGCTTTCACTCCCCTTTCAATCTGCTTTCACATCACTTACAACCTGCTTTCACTCCCCTTTCAATCTGCTTCCGCTCCACTTTCAATCTGCTTTCACTCCCCTTTCAATCTGCTTTCACTCCCTTCTCAATCTGCTTTCACTCCCCTTTCAATCTGCTTTCACTCCCCTTTCAATCTGCTTTCACTCCCCTTTCAATCTGCTTTCACTCCCCTTTCAATCTGCCTTCAGTCCCCTTTCAATCTGCTTTCACTCCCCTTTCAATCTGCTTTCACATCCCTTTCAATTTGCTTCCGCTCCACTTTCAATCAGTTTTCAATCCCCTTTCAATCTGCTTTCACATCACTTTCAATCTGCTTTCACTCCCCTTTCAATCTGCATTCACTGCCCTTTCAATCTGCTTTCACTCCCCTTTAAATCTGCTTCCACTAAACTTTCAATCTGCTTTCACTCCCCTTTCAATCTGCTTTTACTCCCCATTCAATCTGCTTTCACTCCCCATTCAATCTGCTTTCACATCCCTTTCAATCTGCTTTCACTCCCCTTTCAATCTGCTTTCAATACGATTTCAATCTGCTTTCATTCCCCTTTCAATCTGCTTTCCACTCCCATTCAATCTGCTTTCCGCTCTGCATTCAATCTGCTTTCACTACACTTTCAATCTCCTTTCACTCCCCTTTCAATCTGCTTCCGCACCGCAATCAATCTGCTTCCGCTCCCCTTTCAGTCTGTTTCACTCCCCTTTCAATCTGCTTTCACTCCACTTTCAATCTGATTTCACTCCCCTTTCAATCTGCTTTCACTCCACTTTCAATCTGCTTTCACTCCCCTTTCAATCTGCTTTCACTCCCCTTTCAATCTGCTTTCACTCCCCTTTCAATCTGCTTTCACTCCCCTTTCAATCTGCTTTCACTCCCCTTTCAATCTGCTTTCACTCCCCTTTCAATCTGCTTTCACTCCCCTTTCAATCTGCTTTCACTCCCCTTTCAATCTGCTTTCACATCCCTTTCAATCTGCTTCCGCTCCCCTTTCAATCTGCTTTCACTCCCCTTTCAATCTGCTTTCACATCCCTTTCAATCTGCTTTCACTCCCCTTTCAATCTGCTTTCACTCCCCTTTCAATCTGCCTTCAGTCCCCTTTCAATCTGCTTTCACTCCCCTTTCAATCTGCTTTCACATCCCTTTCAATCTGCTTCCGCTCCCCTTTCAATCTGCTTTCACTCCCCTTTCAATCTGCTTTCACATCCCTTTCAATCTGCTTTCACTCCCCGTTCAATCTGCTTTCACTCAAATTTCAATCAGTTTTCAATCCCCTTTCAATCTGCGTCCGCTACACTTTCAATCTGCTTTCACTCCCCTTTCAATCAGCTTTCACATCACTTTCAATCTGCTTCCGCTCCCCTTTCAATCTGCTTTCACTCCCCTTTCAATCTGCTTTCACATCCCTTTCAATCTGCTTTCACTCCCCTTTCAATCTGCTTTCACTCCCCTTTCAATCTGCTTTCACTCCCCTTTCAATCTGCTTTCACTCCCCTTTCAATCTGCTTTCACTCCCCTTTCAATCTGCTTTCACTCCCCTTTCAATCTGCTTTCACTCCCCTTTCAATCTGCTTTCACTCCCCTTTCAATCTGCTTTCACTCCCCTTTCAATCTGCTTTCACTCCCCTTTCAATCTGCTTTCACTCCCCTTTCAATCTGCTTTCACATCCCTTTCAATCTGCTTTCACTCCCCTTTCAATCTGCTTTCACTCCCCTTTCAATCTGCTTCACTCGCCTTTCAATCTGCTTTCACTCCCCTTTCAATCTGCTTTCACTCCCCTTTCAATCTGCTTTCACTCCCCTTTCAATCTGCTTTCACTCCCCTTTCAATCTGCTTTCACTCCCCTTTCAATCTGCTTTCACTCCCCTTTCAATCTGCTTTCACTCCCCTTTCAATCTGCTTTCACTCCCCTTTCAATCTGCTTTCACTCCCCTTTCAATCTGCTTTCACTACTCATTCAATCTGCTTTCACTCCCCTTTCAATCTGCTTCCGCTCCCCATTCAATCTGCTTCCGCTCCCCATTCAATCTGCTTCCGCTCCACTTTCAATCTGCTTTCACTCCCCTTTCAATCTGCATTCATTCCACTTTCATTCTGCTTTCACTCCACTTTCAATCAGCTTTCAATCCCCTTTCAATCTGCTTTCACTCCCCTTTCAATCTGCGTTCACTCCCCTTTCAATCTGCGTTCACTCCCCTTTCAATCTTCTTTCACTCCCCTTTCAATCTGCTTTCACTACCCTTTCAATCTGATTTCACTCCCCTTTCAATCTGCTTTCACATCCCTTTCAATCTGCTTCCGCACACATTTCAATCTGCTTTCACTCCCCTTTCAATCTGTTTCACATCCCATTCTATATGCTTTCACTCCCCGTTCAATCTGTTTCCGCTCCTCTTTCAATCTGTTTCCACTCCCCTTTCAATCTGCTTCTGCTCCTCTTTCAATCTGCTTTCGCTCCCCATTCAATCTGCTTTCAATCCCCTTTCAATCTGCGTTCACTCCCCTTTCAATCTTCTTTCAATCCCCTTTCAATCTTCTTTCAATCCCCTTTCAATCTGCTTTCATTCCCCTTTCAATCTGCTTTCACTACCCTTTCAATCTGATTTCAATCCCCTTTCAATCTGCTTTCACATCCCTTTCAATCTGCTTCCGCACACATTTCAATCTGCTTTCACTCCCCTTTCAATCTGTTTCACATCCCATTCTATATGCTTTCACTCCCCGTTCAATCTGCTTCCGCTCCTCTTTCAATCTGCTTTCACTGCCCTTTCAATCTGCTTTCAAATCCCTTTCAATCTGCTTCTGCTCCACTTTCAATCTGCTTTCAAATCCCTTTCAATCTGCTTCTGCTCCCCTTTCAATCTGCTTTCGCTCCCCTTTCTAACTGCTTTCAAATCCCTTTCAAGCTGCTTTCAACCTCCATTCAATCTGCTTTCACTCCCCATTCAAACTGCTTTCACATCACTTTCAATCTGCTTTCACTCCCCTTTCAATCTGCATCCGCTCCGCATTCAATCTGTTTCCGCTCCCCTATCAATGTGCGTTCCCTCCCCTTTCAATCTGCTTTCAATCCCCGTTCAATCTGCTTCCTCTCCGCATTCAATCTGCTTCCGCTCAGCATTCAATCTGCTTTGAATCCCCTTTCTATCTGCTTTCACTGCTATTTCAATCTGCTTTCAATCCCCTTTCAATCTGCTTTCACTCCTATTTCAATCTGCTTTCACTCCCATTTCAATCTGCTTTCACTCCCTATTCAATCTGCTCCCACTCCCCTATCAATCTGCGTTAACATCCCTTTCAATCTGCTTCCACTCCCTTTTCAAATTGCTTTCACACCTGTTTCAATCTGCTTTCGCTCCACTTTCAATCTGCTTCCGCTCCCCTTGCAATCTGCTTCCGCTCCCCTTTCAATCTGCTTTCACTCCCCTTTCAATGTGCTTTCACTCCCCGTTCAATGTGCATTCACTCCCCTTTCAATCTGCGTTCACTCCACTTTCAATCTGCATTCACTCCCCTTTCAATCTGCTTTCACTCCCCTTTCAATCTGCTTTCACTCCCCTTTCAATCTGCATTCACTCCCCTTTCAATCTGCATTCACTCCCCTTTCAATCTGCTTTCACTCCCCTTTCAATCTGCTTTCACATCACTTACAACCTGCTTTCACTCCCCTTTCAATCTGCTTCCGCTCCACTTTCAATCTGCTTTCACTCCCCTTTCAATCTGCTTTCACTCCCTTCTCAATCTGCTTTCACTCCCCTTTCAATCTGCGTTGACTCCCCTTTCAATCTGCTTTCACTCCCCTTTCAATCTGCTTTCACTCCCCTTTCAATCTGCCTTCAGTCCCCTTTCAATCTGCTTTCACTCCCCTTTCAATCTGTTTTAACATCCCTTTCAAATTGCTTCCGCTCCACTTTCAATCTGCTTTCACTCCCCTTTCAATCTGCTTTCACATCACTTTCAATCTGCTTTCACTCCCCGTTCAATCTGCTTTCACTCAAATTTCAATCAGTTTTCAATCCCCTTTCAATCTGCTTTCACATCACTTTCAATCTGCTTTCACTCCCCTTTCAATCTGCATTCACTGCCCTTTCAATCTGCTTTCACTCCCCTTTAAATCTGCTTCCACTAAACTTTCAATCTGCTTTCACTCCCCTTTCAATCTGCTTTTACTCCCCATTCAATCTGCTTTCACTCCCCATTCAATCTGCTTTCACATCCATTTCAATCTGCTTTCACTCCCCTTTCAATCTGCTTTCATATCGATTTCAATCTGCTTTCATTCCCCTTTCAATCTGCTTCCACTACGCATTCAATCTGCTTCCGCTCTGCATTCAATCTGCTTTCACTACACTTTCAATCTCCTTTCACTCCCCTTTCAATCTGCTTCCGCACCGCAATCAATCTGCTTCCGCTCCCCTTTCAGTCTGTTTCACTCCCCTTTCAATCTCCTTTCACCCAACTTTCAATCTGATTTCACTCCCCTTTCAATCTGCTTCCGCTCCACTTTCAATCTGCTTTCACTCCCCTTTCAATCTGCTTTCACATCCCTTACAACCTGCTTTCACTCCCCTTTCAATCTGCGTTGACTCCCCTTTCAATCTGCATTGACTCCCCTTTCAATCTGCTTTCACTCCCCTTTCAATCTGCTTTCACTCCCCTTTCAATCTGCCTTCAGTCCCCTTTCAATCTGCTTTCACTCCCCTTTCAATCTGCTTTCACATCCCTTTCAATCTGAGTCCGCTCCCCTTTTAATCAGCTTCCGCTCCCCTTTCAATCTGCTTTCACTCCCCTTTCAATCTTCTTTCACTCCCCTTTCAATCTGCTTTCACTCCCCTTTCAATCTGCTTTCGCTCCCTTTTCAATCTGCTTTCGCTCCCCATTCAATCTGCTTTCACTCCCCATTCAATCTGCTTTCACATCCCTTTCAATCTGCTTTCACTCCCCTTTCAATCTGCTTTCATATCGATTTCAATCTGCTTTCATTCCCCTTTCAATCTGCTTCCACTACGCATTCAATCTGCTTCCCCTCCGCATTCAATCTGCTTTCACTGCACTTTCAATTTCCTTTCACTCCCCTTTCAATCTGCTTCCGCACCGCAATCAATCTGCTTCCGCTTCCCTTTCAGTCTGTTTCACTCCCCTTTCAATATCCTTTCACCCAACTTTCAATCTGATTTCACTCCCCTTTCAATCTGCTTCCGCTCCACTTTCAATCTGCTTCCGCTCCACTTTCAATCTGCTTTCACTCCCCTTTCAATCTGCTTTCACTCCCTTCTCAATCTGCTTTCACTCCCCTTTC
Source organism: Carcharodon carcharias (assembly GCF_017639515.1). Taxonomy (NCBI): domain Eukaryota; kingdom Metazoa; phylum Chordata; class Chondrichthyes; order Lamniformes; family Lamnidae; genus Carcharodon; species Carcharodon carcharias. The sequence goes on from NW_024470712.1 coordinate 2,168,436, forward strand.
AATCTGCGTTGACTCCCCTTTCAATCTGCTTTCACTCCCCTTTCAATCTGCTTTCACTCCCCTTTCAATCTGCCTTCAGTCCCCTTTCAATCTGCTTTCACTCCCCTTTCAATCTGTTTTAACATCCCTTTCAAATTGCTTCCGCTCCACTTTCAATCTGCTTTCACTCCCCTTTCAATCTGCTTTCACATCACTTTCAATCTGCTTTCACTCCCCGTTCAATCTGCTTTCACTCAAATTTCAATCAGTTTTCAATCCCCTTTCAATCTGCTTTCACATCACTTTCAATCTGCTTTCACTCCCCTTTCAATCTGCATTCACTGCCCTTTCAATCTGCTTTCACTCCCCTTTAAATCTGCTTCCACTAAACTTTCAATCTGCTTTCACTCCCCTTTCAATCTGCTTTTACTCCCCATTCAATCTGCTTTCACTCCCCATTCAATCTGCTTTCACATCCATTTCAATCTGCTTTCACTCCCCTTTCAATCTGCTTTCATATCGATTTCAATCTGCTTTCATTCCCCTTTCAATCTGCTTCCACTACGCATTCAATCTGCTTCCGCTCTGCATTCAATCTGCTTTCACTACACTTTCAATCTCCTTTCACTCCCCTTTCAATCTGCTTACGCACCCCAATCAATCTGCTTCCGCTCCCCTTTCAGTCTGTTTCACTCCCCTTTCAATCTCCTTTCACCCAACTTTCAATCTGATTTCACTCCCCTTTCAATCTGCTTCCGCTCCACTTTCAATCTGCTTTCACTCCCCTTTCAATCTGCTTTCACTCCCTTTTCAATCTGCTTTCACTCCCCTTTCAATCTGCGTTGACTCCCCTTTCAATCTGCATTGACTCCCCTTTCAATCTGCTTTCACTCCCCTTTCAATCTGCTTTCACTCCCCTTTCAATCTGCCTTCAGTCCCCTTTCAATCTGCTTTCACTCCCCTTTCAATCTGCTTTCACATCCCTTTCAATCTGCTTCCGCTCCCCTTTCAATCTGCTTTCACTCCCCTTTCAATCTGCTTTCACTCCCCTTTCAATCTGCCTTCAGTCCCCTTTCAATCTGCTTTCACTCCCCTTTCAATCTGCTTTCACTCCCCTTTCAATCTGCTTTCACTCCCCATTCAATCTGCTTTCACTCCCCATTCAATCTGCTTTCACATCCATTTCAATCTGCTTTCACTCCCCTTTCAATCTGCTTTCATATCGATTTCAATCTGCTTTCATTCCCCTTTCAATCTGCTTCCACTACGCATTCAATCTGCTTCCCCTCCGCATTCAATCTGCTTTCACTGCACTTTCAATTTCCTTTCACTCCCCTTTCAATCTGCTTCCGCACCGCAATCAATCTGCTTCCGCTTCCCTTTCAGTCTGTTTCACTCCCCTTTCAATATCCTTTCACCCAACTTTCAATCTGATTTCACTCCCCTTTCAATCTGCTTCCGCTCCCCTTTCAGTCTGTTTCACTCCCCTTTCAATCTCCTTTCACCCAACTTTCAATCTGATTTCACTCCCCTTTCAATCTGCTTCCGCTCCACTTTCAATCTTCTTTCACTCCCCTTTCAATCTGCTTTCACTACTCATTCAATCTGCTTCCGCTCCCCATTCAATCTGCTTCCACTCCACTTTCAATCTGCTTTCACTCCCCTTTCAATCTGCATTCATTCCACTTTCATTCTGCTTTCACTCCACTTTCAATCAGCTTTCAATCCCCTTTCAATCTGCTTTCACTCCCCTTTCAATATGCGTTCACTCCCCTTTCAATCTTCTTTCACTCCCCTTTCAATCTGCTTTCATTCCCATTTCAATCTGCTTTCACTCCCCTTTCAATCTGATTTCACTACCCTTTCAATCTGATTTCAATCCCCTTTCAATCTGCTTTCACATCCCTTTCAATCTGCTTCCGCACACATTTCAATCTGCTTTCACTCCCCTTTCAATCTGTTTCACATCCCATTCTATATGCTTTCACTCCCCGTTCAATCTGTTTCCGCTCCTCTTTCAATCTGTTTCCACTCCCCTTTCAATCTGCTTCTGCTCCTCTTTCAATCTGCTTTCGCTCCCCATTCAATCTGCTTTCAATCCCCTTTCAATCTGCGTTCACTCCCCTTTCAATCTTCTTTCAATCCCCTTTCAATCTTCTTTCAATCCCCTTTCAATCTGCTTTCATTCCCCTTTCAATCTGCTTTCACTACCCTTTCAATCTGATTTCAATCCCCTTTCAATCTGCTTTCACATCCCTTTCAATCTGCTTCCGCACACATTTCAATCTGCTTTCACTCCCCTTTCAATCTGTTTCACATCCCATTCTATATGCTTTCACTCCCCGTTCAATCTGCTTCCGCTCCACTTTCAATCTGCTTTCACTGCCCTTTCAATTTGCTTTCAAATCCCTTTCAATCTGCTTCTGCTCCCCTTTCAATCTGCTTTCGCTCCCCTTTCTCACTGCTTTCAAATCCCTTTCAATCTGCTTTCAACCTCCATTCAATCTGCCTTCACTCCCCATTCAATCTGCTTTCACATCACTTTCAATCTGCTTTCACTCCCCTTTCAATCTGCATCCGCTCGGCATTCAATCTGCTTTGAATCCCCTTTCAATGTGCGTTCCCACCCCTTTCAATCTGCTTTCAATCCCCTTTCAATCTGCTTCTGCTCCTCTTTCAATCTGCTTTCAAATCCCTTTCAATCTGCTTCTGCTCCCCTTTCAATCTGCTTTCGCTCCCCTTTCTAACTGCTTTCAAATCCCTTTCAAGCTGCTTTCAACCTCCATTCAATCTGCTTTCACTCCCCATTCAATCTGCTTTCACATCACTTTCAATCTGCTTTCACTCCCCTTTCAATCTGCATCCGCTCCGCATTCAATCTGTTTCCGCTCCCCTATCAATGTGCGTTCCCTCCCCTTTCAATCTGCTTTCAATCCCCGTTCAATCTGCTTCCTCTCCGCATTCAATCTGCTTCCGCTCGGCATTCAATCTGCTTTGAATCCCCTTTCTATCTGCTTTCACTGCTATTTCAATCTGCTTTCAATCCCCTTTCAATCTGCTTTCACTCCTATTTCAATCTGCTTTCACTCCCATTTCAATCTGCTTTCACTCCCCATTCAATCTGCTCCCACTCCCCTATCAATCTGCGTTAACATCCCTTTCAATCTGCTTCCACTCCCTTTTCAAATTGCTTTCACACCTGTTTCAATCTGCTTTCGCTCCACTTTCAATCTGCTTCCGCTCCCCTTGCAATCTGCTTCCGCTCCCCTTTCAATCTGCTTTCACTCCCCTTTCAATGTGCTTTCACTCCCCGTTCAATGTGCATTCACTCCCCTTTCAATCTGCGTTCACTCCACTTTCAATCTGCATTCACTCCCCTTTCAATCTGCTTTCACTCCCCTTTCAATCTGCTTTCACTCCCCTTTCAATCTGCATTCACTCCCCTTTCAATCTGCATTCACTCCCCTTTCAATCTGCTTTCACTCCCCTTTCAATCTGCTTTCACATCACTTACAACCTGCTTTCACTCCCCTTTCAATCTGCTTCCGCTCCACTTTCAATCTGCTTTCACTCCCCTTTCAATCTGCTTTCACTCCCTTCTCAATCTGCTTTCACTCCCCTTTCAATCTGCGTTGACTCCCCTTTCAATCTGCTTTCACTCCCCTTTCAATCTGCTTTCACTCCCCTTTCAATCTGCCTTCAGTCCCCTTTCAATCTGCTTTCACTCCCCTTTCAATCTGCTTTCACATCCCTTTCAATCTGCTTCCGCTCCCCTTTCAATCTTCTTTCACTCCCCTTTCAATCTGCTTTCACATCACTTTCAATCTGCTTTCACTCCCCGTTCAATCTGCTTTCACTCAAATTTCAATCAGTTTTCAATCCCCTTTCAATCTGCTTTCACTCCCCTTTCAATCTGCTTTCACATCACTTACAACCTGCTTTCACTCCCCTTTCAATCTGCTTCCGCTCCACTTTCAATCTGCTTTCACTCCCCTTTCAATCTGCTTTCACTCCCTTCTCAATCTGCTTTCACTCCCCTTTCAATCTGCGTTGACTCCCCTTTCAATCTGCTTTCACTCCCCTTTCAATCTGCTTTCACTCCCCTTTCAATCTGCCTTCAGTCCCCTTTCAATCTGCTTTCACTCCCCTTTCAATCTGTTTTAACATCCCTTTCAAATTGCTTCCGCTCCACTTTCAATCTGCTTTCACTCCCCTTTCAATCTGCTTTCACATCCCTTTCAATCTGCTTTCACTCCCCGTTCAATCTGCTTTCACTCAAATTTCAATCAGTTTTCAATCCCCTTTCAATCTGCTTTCACATCACTTTCAATCTGCTTTCACTCCCCTTTCAATCTGCATTCACCCAACTTTCAATCTGATTTCACTCCCCTTTAAATCTGCTTCCACTAAACTTTCAATCTGCTTTCACTCCCCTTTCAATCTGCTTTTACTCCCCATTCAATCTGCTTTCACTCCCCATTCAATCTGCTTTCACATCCATTTCAATCTGCTTTCACTCCCCTTTCAATCTGCTTTCATATCGATTTCAATCTGCTTTCATTCCCCTTTCAATCTGCTTCCACTACGCATTCAATCTGCTTCCGCTCTGCATTCAATCTGCTTTCACTACACTTTCAATCTCCTTTCACTCCCCTTTCAATCTGCTTCCGCACCGCAATCAATCTGCTTCCGCTCCCCTTTCAGTCTGTTTCACTCCCCTTTCAATCTCCTTTCACCCAACTTTCAATCTGATTTCACTCCCCTTTCAATCTGCTTCCGCTCCACTTTCAATCTGCTTTCACTCCCCTTTCAATCTGCTTTCACTCCCTTTTCAATCTGCTTTCACTCCCCTTTCAATCTGCGTTGACTCCCCTTTCAATCTGCATTGACTCCCCTTTCAATCTGCTTTCACTCCCCTTTCAATCTGCTTTCACTCCCCTTTCAATCTGCCTTCAGTCCCCTTTCAATCTGCTTTCACTCCCCTTTCAATCTGCTTTCACATCCCTTTCAATCTGCTTCCGCTCCCCTTTCAATCTGCTTTCACTCCCCTTTCAATCTGCTTTCACTCCCCTTTCAATCTGCTTTCACTCCCCTTTCAATCTGCTTTCACTCCCCTTTCAATCTGCTTTCACTCCCCTTTCAATCTGCTTTCACTCCCCATTCAATCTGCTTTCACTCCCCATTCAATCTGCTTTCACATCCATTTCAATCTGCTTTCACTCCCCTTTCAATCTGCTTTCATATCGATTTCAATCTGCTTTCATTCCCCTTTCAATCTGCTTCCACTACGCATTCAATCTGCTTCCCCTCCGCATTCAATCTGCTTTCACTGCACTTTCAATTTCCTTTCACTCCCCTTTCAATCTGCTTCCGCACCGCAATCAATCTGCTTCCGCTTCCCTTTCAGTCTGTTTCACTCCCCTTTCAATATCCTTTCACCCAACTTTCAATCTGATTTCACTCCCCTTTCAATCTGCTTCCGCTCCACTTTCAATCTGCTTCCGCTCCACTTTCAATCTGCTTTCACTCCCCTTTCAATCTGCTTTCACTCCCTTCTCAATCTGCTTTCACTCCCCTTTCAATCTGCGTTGACTCCCCTTTCAATCTGCTTTCACTCCCCTTTCAATCTGCTTTCACTCCCCTTTCAATCTGCCTTCACTCCCCTTTCAATCTGCTTTCACTCCCCTTTCAATCTGCTTTAACATCCCTTTCAATCTGCTTCCGCTCCCCTTTCAATCTGCTTTCACTCCCCTTTCAATCTGCTTTCACATCACTTTCAATCTGCTTTCACTCCCCGTTCAATCTGCTTTCACTCAAATTTCAATCAGTTTTCAATCCCCTTTCAATCTGCTTTCACATCACTTTCAATCTGCTTTCACTCCCCTTTCAATCTGCATTCACTGCCCTTTCAATCTGCTTTCACTCCCCTTTAAATCTGCTTCCACTAAACTTTCAATCTGCTTTCACTCCCCTTTCAATCTGCTTTTACTCCCCATTCAATCTGCTTTCACTCCCCATTCAATCTGCTTTCACATCCATTTCAATCTGCTTTCACTCCCCTTTCAATCTGCTTTCATATCGATTTCAATCTGCTTTCATTCCCCTTTCAATCTGCTTCCACTACGCATTCAATCTGCTTCCGCTCTGCATTCAATCTGCTTTCACTACACTTTCAATCTCCTTTCACTCCCCTTTCAATCTGCTTCCGCACCGCAATCAATCTGCTTCCGCTCCCCTTTCAGTCTGTTTCACTCCCCTTTCAATCTCCTTTCACCCAACTTTCAATCTGATTTCACTCCCCTTTCAATCTGCTTCCGCTCCACTTTCAATCTGCTTTCACTCCCCTTTCAATCTGCTTTCACTCCCTTTTCAATCTGCTTTCACTCCCCTTTCAATCTGCGTTGACTCCCCTTTCAATCTGCATTGACTCCCCTTTCAATCTGCTTTCACTCCCCTTTCAATCTGCTTTCACTCCCCTTTCAATCTGCCTTCAGTCCCCTTTCAATCTGCTTTCACTCCCCTTTCAATCTGCTTTCACATCCCTTTCAATCTGCTTCCGCTCCCCTTTCAATCTGCTTTCACTCCCCTTTCAATCTGCTTTCACTCCCCTTTCAATCTGCTTCACTCCCCTTTCAATCTTCTTTCACTCCCCTTTAAATCTGCTTTCACTCCCCTTTCAATCTGCTTTCGCTCCCCATTCAATCTGCTTTCACTCCCCATTCAATCTGCTTTCACATCCCTTTCAATCTGCTTTTACATCCCTTTCAATCTGCTTTCACATCACTTTCAATCTGCTTTCACTCCCCTTTCAATCTGCTTTCACATCGCTTTCAATCTGCTTTCACTCCCCTTTCAATCTGCTTCCACTACCCTTTCAATCTGCTTCCCTCCGCATTCAATCTGCTTTCACTCCACTTTCAATCTGCCTTTCACTCCCCTTTCAATCTGCTTCCGCACCGCAATCAATCTGCTTCCGCTCCCTTTCAATCTGCTTTCACTCCCCTTTCAATTCCTTTCACTCCACTTTCAATCTGCTTTCACTCCCCTTTCAATCTGCTTTCACTCCCCTTTCAATCTGCTTTCACTCCCCTTTCAATCTGCTTTCACTCCCCTTTCAATCTGCTTTCACTCCGCATTCAATCAGCTTCCGCAACCCTTTCAATCTTCTTTCACTCCCCTTTCAATCTGCTTTCACTACTCTTTCAATCTGCTTCCGCTCCCCATTCAATCTGCTTCCGCTCCCCTTTCAATCTGCTTCCGCTCCCCTTTCAATCTGCATTCATTCCACTTTCATTCTGCTTTCACTCCACTTTCAATCAGCTTTCAATCCCCTTTCAATCTGCTTTCACTCCCCTTTCAATCTGCGTTCACTCCCCTTTCAATCTTCTTTCACTCCCCTTTCAATCTGCTTTCATTCCCATTTCAATCTGCTTTCACTCCCCTTTCAATCTGCTTTCACTACCCTTTCAATCTGATTTCAATCCCCTTTCAATCTGCTTTCACATCCCTTTCAATCTGCTTCCGCACACATTTCAATCTGCTTTCACTCCCCTTTCAATCTGCTTTCACATCCATTCTATATGCTTTCACTCCCCGTTCAATCTGCTTTCCGCTCCTCTTTCAATCTGCTTTCCACTCCCCTTTCAATCTGCTTCTGCTCCTCTTTCAATCTGCTTTCGCTCCCCATTCAATCTGCTTTCAATCCCCTTTCAATCTGCGTTCACTCCCCTTTCAATCTTCTTTCAATCCCCTTTCAATCTTCTTTCAATCCCCTTTCAATCTGCTTTCATTCCCCTTTCAATCTGCTTTCACTACCCTTTCAATCTGATTTCAATCCCCTTTCAATCTGCTTTCACATCCCTTTCAATCTGCTTCCGCACACATTTCAATCTGCTTTCACTCCCCTTTCAATCTGTTTCACATCCCATTCTATATGCTTTCACTCCCCGTTCAATCTGCTTCCGCTCCACTTTCAATCTGCTTTCACTGCCCTTTCAATTTGATTTCAAATCCCTTTCAATCTGCTTCTGCTCCCCTTTCAATCTGCTTTCGCTCCCCTTTCTCACTGCTTTCAAATCCCTTTCAATCTGCTTTCAACCTCCATTCAATCTGCCTTCACTCCCCATTCAATCTGCTTTCACATCACTTTCAATCTGCTTTCACTCCCCTTTCAATCTGCATCCGCTCGGCATTCAATCTGCTTTGAATCCCCTTTCAATGTGCGTTCCCACCCCTTTCAATCTGCTTTCAATCCCCTTTCAATCTGCTTCTGCTCCTCTTTCAATCTGCTTTCAAATCCCTTTCAATCTGCTTCTGCTCCCCTTTCAATCTGCTTTCGCTCCCCTTTCTAACTGCTTTCAAATCCCTTTCAAGCTGCTTTCAACCTCCATTCAATCTGCTTTCACTCCCCATTCAATCTGCTTTCACATCACTTTCAATCTGCTTTCACTCCCCTTTCAATCTGCATCCGCTCCGCATTCAATCTGTTTCCGCTCCCCTATCAATGTGCGTTCCCTCCCCTTTCAATCTGCTTTCAATCCCCGTTCAATCTGCTTCCTCTCCGCATTCAATCTGCTTCCGCTCGGCATTCAATCTGCTTTGAATCCCCTTTCTATCTGCTTTCACTGCTATTTCAATCTGCTTTCAATCCCCTTTCAATCTGCTTTCACTCCTATTTCAATCTGCTTTCACTCCCATTTCAATCTGCTTTCACTCCCTATTCAATCTGCTCCCACTCCCCTATCAATCTGCGTTAACATCCCTTTCAATCTGCTTCCACTCCCTTTTCAAATTGCTTTCACACCTGTTTCAATCTGCTTTCGCTCCACTTTCAATCTGCTTCCGCTCCCCTTGCAATCTGCTTCCGCTCCCCTTTCAATCTGCTTTCACTCCCCTTTCAATCTGCTTTCACTCCCCGTTCAATGTGCATTCACTCCCCTTTCAATCTGCGTTCACTCCACTTTCAATCTGCATTCACTCCCCTTTCAATCTGCTTTCACTCCCCTTTCAATCTGCTTTCACTCCCCTTTCAATCTGCATTCACTCCCCTTTCAATCTGCATTCACTCCCCTTTCAATCTGCTTTCACTCCCCTTTCAATCTGCTTTCACATCACTTACAACCTGCTTTCACTCCCCTTTCAATCTGCTTCCGCTCCACTTTCAATCTGCTTTCACTCCCCTTTCAATCTGCTTTCACTCCCTTCTCAATCTGCTTTCACTCCCCTTTCAATCTGCGTTGACTCCCCTTTCAATCTGCTTTCACTCCCCTTTCAATCTGCTTTCACTCCCCTTTCAATCTGCCTTCAGTCCCCTTTCAATCTGCTTTCACTCCCCTTTCAATCTGCTTTCACATCCCTTTCAATCTGCTTCCGCTCCCCTTTCAATCTGCTTTCACTCCCCTTTCAATCTGCTTTCACATCACTTTCAATCTGCTTTCACTCCCCGTTCAATCTGCTTTCACTCAAATTTCAATCAGTTTTCAATCCCCTTTCAATCTGCTTTCACATCACTTTCAATCTGCTTTCACTCCCCTTTCAATCTGCATTCACTGCCCTTTCAATCTGCTTTCACTCCCCTTTAAATCTGCTTCCACTAAACTTTCAATCTGCTTTCACTCCCCTTTCAATCTGCTTTTACTCCCCATTCAATCTGCTTTCACTCCCCATTCAATCTGCTTTCACATCCATTTCAATCTGCTTTCACTCCCCTTTCAATCTGCTTTCATATCGATTTCAATCTGCTTTCATTCCCCTTTCAATCTGCTTCCACTACGCATTCAATCTGCTTCCGCTCTGCATTCAATCTGCTTTCACTACACTTTCAATCTCCTTTCACTCCCCTTTCAATCTGCTTCCGCACCGCAATCAATCTGCTTCCGCTCCCCTTTCAGTCTGTTTCACTCCCCTTTCAATCTCCTTTCACCCAACTTTCAATCTGATTTCACTCCCCTTTCAATCTGCTTCCGCTCCACTTTCAATCTGCTTTCACTCCCCTTTCAATCTGCTTTCACTCCCTTTTCAATCTGCTTTCACTCCCCTTTCAATCTGCGTTGACTCCCCTTTCAATCTGCATTGACTCCCCTTTCAATCTGCTTTCACTCCCCTTTCAATCTGCTTTCACTCCCCTTTCAATCTGCCTTCAGTCCCCTTTCAATCTGCTTTCACTCCCCTTTCAATCTGCTTTCACATCCCTTTCAATCTGCTTCCGCTCCCCTTTCAATCTGCTTTCACTCCCCTTTCAATCTGCTTTCACATCCCTTTCAATCTGCTTTCACTCCCCGTTCAATCTGCTTTCACTCAAATTTCAATCAGTTTTCAATCCCCTTTCAATCTGCGTCCGCTACACTTTCAATCTGCTTTCACTCCCCTTTCAATCTGCTTTCACATCACTTTCAATCTGCTTCCGCTCCCCTTTCAATCTGCTTTCACTCCCCTTTCAATCTGCTTTCACATCCCTTTCAATCTGCTTTCACTCCCCTTTCAATCTGCTTTCACATCACTTTCAATCTGCTTTCACTCCCCTTTCAATCTGGATTCACTGCCCTTTCAAACTGCTTTCACTCCCCTTTAAATCTGCTTCCACTATACTATCAATCTGCTTTCACTCCCCTTTCAATCTGCTTTCACTCCCCTTTCAATCTGCTTTCACTCCCCATTCAATCTGCTTTCACTCCCCATTCAATCTGCTTTCACATCCATTTCAATCTGCTTTCACTCCCCTTTCAATCTGCTTTCATATCGATTTCAATCTGCTTTCATTCCCCTTTCAATCTGCTTCCACTACGCATTCAATCTGCTTCCCCTCCGCATTCAATCTGCTTTCACTACACTTTCAATCTCCTTTCACTCCCCTTTCAATCTGCTTCCGCACCGCAATAAATCTGCTTCCGCTCCCCTTTCAGTCTGTTTCACTCCCCTTTCAATCTCCTTTCACCCAACTTTCAATCTGATTTCACTCCCCTTTCAATCTGCTTCCGCTCCACTTTCAATCTTCTTTCACTCCCCTTTCAATCTGCTTTCACTACTCATTCAATCTGCTTCCGCTCCCCATTCAATCTGCTTCCGCTCCACTTTCAATCTGCTTTCACTCCCCTTTCAATCTGCATTCATTCCACTTTCATTCTGCTTTCACTCCACTTTCAATCAGCTTTCAATCCCCTTTCAATCTGCTTTCACTCCCCTTTCAATCTGCGTTCACTCCCCTTTCAATCTTCTTTCACTCCCCTTTCAATCTGCTTTCATTCCCATTTCAATCTGCTTTCACTCCCCTTTCAATCTGATTTCAATCCCCTTTCAATCTGCTTTCACATCCCTTTCAATCTGCTTCCGCACACATTTCAATCTGCTTTCACTCCCCTTTCAATCTGTTTCACATCCCATTCTATATGCTTTCACTCCCCGTTCAATCTGTTTCCGCTCCTCTTTCAATCTGTTTCCACTCCCCTTTCAATCTGCTTCTGCTCCTCTTTCAATCTGCTTTCGCTCCCCATTCAATCTGCTTTCAATCCCCTTTCAATCTGCGTTCACTCCCCTTTCAATCTTCTTTCAATCCCCTTTCAATCTTCTTTCAATCCCCTTTCAATCTGCTTTCATTCCCCTTTCAATCTGCTTTCACTACCCTTTCAATCTGATTTCAATCCCCTTTCAATCTGCTTTCACTCCCCTTTCAATCTGTTTCACATCCCATTCTATATGCTTTCACTCCCCGTTCAATCTGCTTCCGCTCCACTTTCAATCTGCTTTCACTGCCCTTTCAATTTGCTTTCAAATCCCTTTCAATCTGCTTCTGCTCCCCTTTCAATCTGCTTTCGCTCCCCTTTCTCACTGCTTTCAAATCCCTTTCAATCTGCTTTCAACCTCCATTCAATCTGCCTTCACTCCCCATTCAATCTGCTTTCACATCACTTTCAATCTGCTTTCACTCCCCTTTCAATCTGCATCCGCTCGGCATTCAATCTGCTTTGAATCCCCTTTCAATGTGCGTTCCCACCCCTTTCAATCTGCTTCTGCTCCTCTTTCAATCTGCTTTCAAATCCCTTTCAATCTGCTTCTGCTCCCCTTTCAATCTGCTTTCGCTCCCCTTTCTAACTGCTTTCAAATCCCTTTCAATCTGCTTTCACATCCCATTCAATCGTCTTTCAATCCCCTTTCAATCTGCTTTCGCTCCCCTTTCAATCTGCTTTCACTCCCCTTTCAATCTGCTTTCACTCCCCTTTCAATCTGCTTTCACATCCCATTCAATCTCCTTCCGCAAACCTTTCAATCTGCATTCACTCCCCTTCCAATCTGAATCACATCCCATTCAATATGCTTTCACTCCCCGTTCAATCTGCTTTCACTCCCCGTTCAATCTGCTTTCACTCCCCATTCAATCTGCTTTCACATCCCTTTCCATCTGCTTTCACTCCCCGTTTAATCTGCTTTCACTCAAGTTTCAATCTGCTTTCACATCACTTTCAATCTGCTCTCACTCCCCTTTCAATCTGAAATCACATCCCTTTCAATCTGCTTTCACTCCCCTTTCAATCTACTTTCACTCCGCATTCAATCAGCTTCAGCTACCCTTTAAATCTTCTTTCACTCCCCTTTCAATCTGCTTTCACTACTCTTTCAATCTGAATCCGCTCCCCATTCAATCTGCTTCCGCTCTCCTTTCAATCTGCTTTCACTCCCCTTTCAATCTGCTCTCATTCCACTTTCGTTCTGCTTTCACTCCACTTTCAATCTGCTTTCACTCACATTTCAATCTGCTTTCACTCCCCTTTCAATCTGCTTTCACCCCCCTTTCAATCTGCTTCCGCTCCCCTTTCAATCTGCTTTCACATCCCTTTCAATCTGCTTCTGCTCCCCTATCAATCTGCTTTCACTCCCCTTTCAATCTGCTTTCACTCCCCTTTCAATCTGCTTTCACTCCCCTTTCAATCTGCTTTCACTCCCCTTTCAATCTGCTTCACCTCCCTTTTCAATCTGCTTCACCTCCCTTTACAATCTGCTTTCACTCCACTTTCAATCTGCTTCCGCTCCCCTTTCAATCTGCTTCCGCTCCCCTTTCAATCTGCTTTCACTCCCCTTTCAATCTGCTTTCACTCCACTTTCAATGTGCGTTCACTCCCCTTTCAATTTGCTTTCACTCCCCATTCAATCTGCTTTCACTACCCTTTCAATGTGCGTTCACTCCCCTTTCAATTTGCTTTCACTCCCCATTCAATCTGCTTTCACATCCCTTTCAATCGGCTTTCACTCCCCTTTCAATCTGCTTTCACTCCCCTTTCAATCTGCTTTCACATCCCTTTCAATCGGCTTTCACTCCCCTTTCAATCTGCTTTCACTGCCTTTCAATCTGCCTTCACTTCCATTTCAATCTACTTTCGCTCCGTTTTCAATCTGCTTTCGCTCCCCATTCAATCTGCTTTCAATCCCCTTTCAATCTGCGTTCACTCCCCTTTCAATCTTCTTTCAATCCCCTTTCAATCTTCTTTCAATCCCCTTTCAATCTGCTTTCATTCCCCTTTCAATCTGCTTTCACTACCCTTTCAATCTGATTTCAATCCCCTTTCAATCTGCTTTCACATCCCTTTCAATCTGCTTCCGCACACATTTCAATCTGCTTTCACTCCCCTTTCAATCTGTTTCACATCCCATTCTATATGCTTTCACTCCCCGTTCAATCTGCTTCCGCTCCACTTTCAATCTGCTTTCACTGCCCTTTCAATTTGCTTTCAAATCCCTTTCAATCTGCTTCTGCTCCCCTTTCAATCTGCTTTCGCTCCCCTTTCTCACTGCTTTCAAATCCCTTTCAATCTGCTTTCAACCTCCATTCAATCTGCCTTCACTCCCCATTCAATCTGCTTTCACATCACTTTCAATCTGCTTTCACTCCCCTTTCAATCTGCATCCGCTCGGCATTCAATCTGCTTTGAATCCCCTTTCAATGTGCGTTCCCACCCCTTTCAATCTGCTTTCAATCCCCTTTCAATCTGCTTCTGCTCCTCTTTCAATCTGCTTTCAAATCCCTTTCAATCTGCTTCTGCTCCCCTTTCAATCTGCTTTCGCTCCCCTTTCTAACTGCTTTCAAATCCCTTTCAAGCTGCTTTCAACCTCCATTCAATCTGCTTTCACTCCCCATTCAATCTGCTTTCACATCACTTTCAATCTGCTTTCACTCCCCTTTCAATCTGCATCCGCTCGGCATTCAATCTGCTTTCACTCCCCTTTCAATCTGCATCCGCTCCGCATTCAATCTGTTTCCGCTCCCCTATCAATGTGCGTTCCCTTCCCCTTTCAATCTGCTTTCAATCTCCGTTCAATCTGCTTCCTCTCCGCATTCAATCTGCTTCCGCTCGGCATTCAATCTGCTTTGAATCCCCTTTCAATCTGCTTTCACTCCCCATTCAATCTGCTTTCACTCCCCTTTCAATCTGCTTTCACTCCTATTTCAATCTGCTTTCACTCCCATTTCAATCTGCTTTCACTCCCTATTCAATCTGCTCCCACTCCCCTATCAATCTGCGTTAACATCCCTTTCAATCTGCTTCCACTCCCTTTTCAAATTGCTTTCACTCCCTCTTTCAATCTGCTTTCGCTCCACTTTCAATCTGCTTCCGCTCCCCTTGCAATCTGCTTCCGCTCCCCTTTCAATCTGCTTTCACTCCCCTTTCAATGTGCTTTCACTCCCCGTTCAATGTGCATTCACTCCCCTTTCAATCTGCGTTCACTCCACTTTCAATCTGCATTCACTCCCCTTTCAATCTGCTTTCACTCCCCTTTCAATCTGCTTTCACTCCCCTTTCAATCTGCATTCACTCCCCTTTCAATCTGCATTCACTCCCCTTTCAATCTGCTTTCACTCCCCTTTCAATCTGCTTTCACATCACTTACAACCTGCTTTCACTCCCCTTTCAATCTGCTTCCGCTCCACTTTCAATCTGCTTTCACTCCCCTTTCAATCTGCTTTCACTCCCTTCTCAATCTGCTTTCACTCCCCTTTCAATCTGCGTTGACTCCCCTTTCAATCTGCTTTCACTCCCCTTTCAATCTGCTTTCACTCCCCTTTCAATCTGCCTTCAGTCCCCTTTCAATCTGCTTTCACTCCCCTTTCAATCTGCTTTCACATCCCTTTCAATCTGCTTCCACTCCCCTTTCAATCTGCTTTCACTCCCCTTTCAATCTGCTTTCACATCACTTTCAATCTGCTTTCACTCCCCGTTCAATCTGCTTTCACATCCCTTTCAATCTGCTTTCACATCACTTTCAATCTGCTTTCACTCCCCTTTCAATCTGCATTCACTGCCCTTTCAATCTGCTTTCACTCCCCTTTAAATCTGCTTCCACTAAACTTTCAATCTGCTTTCACTCCCCTTTCAATCTGCTTTTACTCCCCATTCAATCTGCTTTCACTCCCCATTCAATCTGCTTTCACATCCATTTCAATCTGCTTTCACTCCCCTTTCAATCTGCTTTCATATCGATTTCAATCTGCTTTCATTCCCCTTTCAATCTGCTTCCACTACGCATTCAATCTGCTTCCGCTCTGCATTCAATCTGCTTTCACTACACTTTCAATCTCCTTTCACTCCCCTTTCAATCTGCTTCCGCACCGCAATCAATCTGCTTCCGCTCCCCTTTCAGTCTGTTTCACTCCCCTTTCAATCTCCTTTCACCCAACTTTCAATCTGATTTCACTCCCCTTTCAATCTGCTTCCGCTCCACTTTCAATCTGCTTTCACTCCCCTTTCAATCTGCTTTCACTCCCTTTTCAATCTGCTTTCACTCCCCTTTCAATCTGCGTTGACTCCCCTTTCAATCTGCATTGACTCCCCTTTCAATCTGCTTTCACTCCCCTTTCAATCTGCTTTCACTCCCCTTTCAATCTGCCTTCAGTCCCCTTTCAATCTGCTTTCACTCCCCTTTCAATCTGCTTTCACATCCCTTTCAATCTGCTTCCGCTCCCCTTTCAATCTGCTTTCACATCCCTTTCAATCTGCTTCCGCTCCCCTTTCAATCTGCTTTCACTCCCCTTTCAATCTGCTTTCACATCACTTTCAATCTGCTTTCACTCCCCGTTCAATCTGCTTTCACTCAAATTTCAATCAGTTTTCAATCCCCTTTCAATCTGCTTTCACATCACTTTCAATCTGCTTTCACTCCCCTTTCAATCTGCATTCACTGCCCTTTCAATCTGCTTTCACTCCCCTTTAAATCTGCTTCCACTAAACTTTCAATCTGCTTTCACTCCCCTTTCAATCTGCTTTTACTCCCCATTCAATCTGCTTTCACTCCCCATTCAATCTGCTTTCACATCCATTTCAATCTGCTTTCACTCCCCTTTCAATCTGCTTTCATATCGATTTCAATCTGCTTTCATTCCCCTTTCAATCTGCTTCCACTACGCATTCAATCTGCTTCCGCTCTGCATTCAATCTGCTTTCACTACACTTTCAATCTCCTTTCACTCCCCTTTCAATCTGCTTCCGCACCGCAATCAATCTGCTTCCGCTCCCCTTTCAGTCTGTTTCACTCCCCTTTCAATCTCCTTTCACCCAACTTTCAATCTGATTTCACTCCCCTTTCAATCTGCTTCCGCTCCACTTTCAATCTGCTTTCACTCCCCTTTCAATCTGCTTTCACTCCCTTTTCAATCTGCTTTCACTCCCCTTTCAATCTGCGTTGACTCCCCTTTCAATCTGCATTGACTCCACTTTCAATCTGCTTTCACTCCCCTTTCAATCTGCTTTCACTCCCCTTTCAATCTGCCTTCAGTCCCCTTTCAATCTGCTTTCACTCCCCTTTCAATCTGCTTTCACATCCCTTTCAATCTGCTTTCACTCCCCTTTCAATCTGCTTTCATTCCCATTTCAATCTGCTTTCACTCCCCTTTCAATCTGATTTCACTACCCTTTCAATCTGATTTCACTCCCCTTTCAATCTGCTTTCACTCCCCTTTCAATCTGCATCCACACCCTTTTCAATCTGCTTCACCTCCCTTTACAATCTGCTTTCACTCCACTTTCAATCTGCTTCCGCTCCCCTTTCAATCTGCTTCCGCTCCCCTTTCAATCTGCTTCCGCTCCCCTTTCAATCTGCTTTCACTCCCCTTTCAATCTGCTTTCACTCCACTTTCAATGTGCGTTCACCCCCTTTCAATTTGCTTTCACTCCCCATTCAATCTGCTTTCACTACCCTTTCAATGTGCGTTCACTCCCCTTTCAATTTGCTTTCACTCCCCATTCAATCTGCTTTCACATCCCTTTCAATCGGCTTTCACTCCCCTTTCAATCTGCTTTCACTGCCTTTCAATCTGCCTTCACTTCCATTTCAATCTACTTTCGCTCCGTTTTCAATCTGCTTTCGCTCCCCATTCAATCTGCTTTCAAACCCCTTTCAATCGGCTTTCACTCCCCTTTCAATCTGCTTTCGCTCCCCATTCAATCTGCTTTCAATCCCCTTTCAATCTGCGTTCACTCCCCTTTCAATCTTCTTTCAATCCCCTTTCAATCTTCTTTCAATCCCCTTTCAATCTGCTTTCATTCCCTTTCAATCTGCTTTCACTACCCTTTCAATCTGATTTCAATCCCCTTTTCAATCTGCTTTCACATCCCTTTCAATCTGCTTCCGCACACATTTCAATCTGCTTTCACTCCCCTTTCAATCTGTTTCACATCCCATTCTATATGCTTTCACTCCCCGTTCAATCTGCTTCCGCTCCACTTTCAATCTGCTTTCACTGCCCTTTCAATTTGCTTTCAAATCCCTTTCAATCTGCTTCTGCTCCCCTTTCAATCTGCTTTCGCTCCCCTTTCTCACTGCTTTCAAATCCCTTTCAATCTGCTTTCAACCTCCTTTCAATCTGCTTTCACTCCCCTATCAATCTGCTTTCACTCCCCTTTCAATCTGCTTTCACTCCCCTTTCAATCTGCTTCCGCTCCCCTTTCAATCTGCTTTCACTCCCCTTTCAATCTGCATCCACACCCCTTTCAATCTGCTTCAACTCCCCTTTCAATCTGCTTTCACTCCCTTTCAATCTGCTTCCACTCCCTTTCAATCTGCTTTCAGCTCCCCTTTCAATCTGCTTTCCGCTCCCCTTTCAATCTGCTTTCACTCCCCTTTCAATCTGCTTTCAATCCCTTTCAATCTGCTTTCACTCCCCTTTCAATCTGCTTTCACTCCCCTTTCAATCTGCTTTCACTAGCCTTTCAATGTGCGTTCACTCCCCTTTCAATTTGCTTTCACTCCCCATTCAATCTGCTTTCACTACCCTTTCAATTTGCTTTCAAATCCCTTTCAATCTGCTTCTGCTCCCCTTTCAATCTGCTTTCGCTCCCCTTTCTCACTGCTTTCAAATCCCTTTCAATCTGCTTTCAACCTCCATTCAATCTGCCTTCACTCCCCATTCAATCTGCTTTCACATCACTTTCAATCTGCTTTCACTCCCCTTTCAATCTGCATCCGCTCGGCATTCAATCTGCTTTGAATCCCCTTTCAATGTGCGTTCCCACCCCTTTCAATCTGCTTTCAATCCCCTTTCAATCTGCTTCTGCTCCTCTTTCAATCTGCTTTCAAATCCCTTTCAATCTGCTTTCACATCCCTTTCAATCGTCTTTCAATCCCCTTTCAATCTGCTTTCGCTCCCCTTTCAATCTGCTTTCACTCCCCTTTCAATCTGCTTTCACTCCCCATTCAATCTGCTTTCACATCACTTTCAATCTGCTTTCACTCCCCTTTCAATCTGCATCCGCTCCGCATTCAATCTGTTTCCGCTCCCCTATCAATGTGCGTTCCCTCCCCTTTCAATCTGCTTTCAATCCCCGTTCAATCTGCTTCCTCTCCGCATTCAATCTGCTTCCGCTCGGCATTCAATCTGCTTTGAATCCCCTTTCTATCTGCTTTCACTGCTATTTCAATCTGCTTTCAATCCCCTTTCAATCTGCTTTCACTCCTATTTCAATCTGCTTTCACTCCCATTTCAATCTGCTTTCACTCCCTATTCAATCTGCTCCCACTCCCCTATCAATCTGCGTTAACATCCCTTTCAATCTGCTTCCACTCCCTTTTCAAATTGCTTTCACACCAGTTTCAATCTGCTTTCGCTCCACTTTCAATCTGCTTCCGCTCCCCTTGCAATCTGCTTCCGCTCCCCTTTCAATCTGCTTTCACTCCCCTTTCAATCTGCTTTCACTCCCCTTTCAATGTGCATTCACTCCCCTTTCAATCTGCGTTCACTCCACTTTCAATCTGCATTCACTCCCCTTTCAATCTGCTTTCACTCCCCTTTCAATCTGCTTTCACTCCCCTTTCAATCTGCATTCACTCCCCTTTCAATCTGCATTCACTCCCCTTTCAATCTGCTTTCACTCCCCTTTCAATCTGCTTTCACATCACTTACAACCTGCTTCCGCTCCCCTTTCAATCTGCTTCCGCTCCCCTTTCAATCTGCTTTCACTCCCCTTTCAATCTGCTTTCACTCCACTTTCAATCTGCTTTCACTCCCCTTTCAATCTGCTTTCACTCCCCTTTCAATCTGCTTTCACTCCCCTTTCAATCTGCTTCCGCTCCCCTTTCAATCTGCTTTCACTCCCCTTTCAATCTGCTGTCATTCCACTTTCGTTCAGCTTTCACTCCACTTTCAATCTGCTTTCACTGCCCTTTCAATCTGCTTCACTTCCATTTCAATCTACTTTCGCTCCGTTATCAATCTGCTTTCGCTCCCCATTCAATCTGCTTTCAATCCCCTTTCAATCTGCGTTCACTCCCCTTTCAATCTGCTTTCAATCCCCTTTCAATCTTCTTTCAATCCCCTTTCAATCTGCTTTCATTCCCCTTTCAATCTGCTTTCACTACCCTTTCAATCTGATTTCAATCCCCTTTCAATCTGCTTTCACATCCCTTTCAATCTGCTTCCGCACACATTTCAATCTGCTTTCACTCCCCTTTCAACTGTTTCACATCCCATTCTATATGCTTTCACTCCCCGTTCAATCTGCTTCCGCTCCACTTTCAATCTGCTTTCACTGCCCTTTCAATTTGCTTTCAAATCCCTTTCAATCTGCTTCTGCTCCCCTTTCAATCTGCTTTCGCTCCCCTTTCTCACTGCTTTCAAATCCCTTTCAATCTGCTTTCGCTCCCCTTTCTAACTGCTTTCAAATCCCTTTCAAGCTGCTTTCAACCTCCATTCAATCTGCTTTCACTCCCCATTCAATCTGCTTTCACATCACTTTCAATCTGCTTTCACTCCCCTTTCAATCTGCATCCGCTCCGCATTCAATCTGTTTCCGCTCCCCTATCAATGTGCGTTCCCTCCCCTTTCAATCTGCTTTCAATCCCCGTTCAATCTGCTTCCTCTCCGCATTCAATCTGCTTCCGCTCGGCATTCAATCTGCTTTGAATCCCCTTTCTATCTGCTTTCACTGCTATTTCAATCTGCTTTCAATCCCCTTTCAATCTGCTTTCACTCCTATTTCAATCTGCTTTCACTCCCATTTCAATCTGCTTTCACTCCCTATTCAATCTGCTCCCACTCCCCTATCAATCTGCGTTAACATCCCTTTCAATCTGCTTCCACTCCCTTTTCAAATTGCTTTCACACCTCTTTCAATCTGCTTTCGCTCCACTTTCAATCTGCTTCCGCTCCCCTTGCAATCTGCTTCCGCTCCCCTTTCAATCTGCTTTCACTCCCCTTTCAATGTGCTTTCACTCCCCGTTCAATGTGCATTCACTCCCCTTTCAATCTGCGTTCACTCCACTTTCAATCTGCTTTCACTCCCCTTTCAATCTGCTTTCACTCCCTTCTCAATCTGCTTTCACTCCCCTTTCAATCTGCGTTGACTCCCCTTTCAATCTGCTTTCACTCCCCTTTCAATCTGCTTTCACTCCCCTTTCAATCTGCCTTCAGTCCCCTTTCAATCTGCTTTCACTCCCCTTTCAATCTGCTTTCACATCCCTTTCAATCTGCTTCCGCTCCCCTTTCAATCTGCTTTCACTCCCCTTTCAATCTGCTTTCACATCACTTTCAATCTGCTTTCACTCCCCTTTCAATCTGCTTTCACTCAAATTTCAATCAGTTTTCAATCCCCTTTCAATCTGCTTTCACATCACTTTCAATCTGCTTTCACTCCCCTTTCAATCTGCATTCACTGCCCTTTCAATCTGCTTTCACTCCCCTTTAAATCTGCTTCCACTAAACTTTCAATCTGCTTTCACTCCCCTTTCAATCTGCTTTTACTCCCCATTCAATCTGCTTTCACTCCCCATTCAATCTGCTTTCACATCCATTTCAATCTGCTTTCACTCCCCTTTCAATCTGCTTTCATATCGATTTCAATCTGCTTTCATTCCCCTTTCAATCTGCTTCCACTACTCATTCAATCTGCTTCCGCTCTGCATTCAATCTGCTTTCACTACACTTTCAATCTCCTTTCACTCCCCTTTCAATCTGCTTCCGCACCGCAATCAATCTGCTTCCGCTCCCCTTTCAGTCTGTTTCACTCCCCTTTCAATCTCCTTTCACCCAACTTTCAATCTGATTTCACTCCCCTTTCAATCTGCTTTCACTCCCCTTTCAATCTGCTTCCGCTCCACTTTCAATCTGCTTTCACTCCCCTTTCAATCTGCTTTCACTCCCTTTTCAATCTGCTTTCACTCCCCTTTCAATCTGCGTTGACTCCCCTTTCAATCTGCATTGACTCCCCTTTCAATCTGCTTTCACTCCCCTTTCAATCTGCTTTCACTCCCCTTTCAATCTGCCTTCAGTCCCCTTTCAATCTGCTTTCACTCCCCTTTCAATCTGCTTTCACATCCCTTTCAATCTGCTTTCACTCCCCTTTCAATCTACTTCCACTCCGCATTCAATCAGCTTCAGCTACCCTTTAAATCTTCTTTCACTCCCCTTTCAATCTGCTTTCACTACTCTTTCAATCTGAATCCGCTCCCCATTCAATCTGCTTCCGCTCTCCTTTCAATCTGCTTTCACTGCCCTTTCAATCTGCTCTCATTCCACTTTCGTTCTGCTTTCACTCCACTTTCAATCTGCTTTCACTCCCATTTCAATCTGCTTTCACTCCCCTTTCAATCTGCTTTCACCCCCCTTTCAATCTGCTTCCGCTCCCCTTTCAATCTGCTTTCACATCCCTTTCAATCTGCTTTCACTCCCCTATCAATCTGCTTTCACTCCCCTTTCAATCTGCTTTCACTCCCCTTTCAATCTGCATCCACACCCTTTTCAATCTGCTTCACCTCCCTTTACAATCTGCTTTCACTCCACTTTCAATCTGCTTCCGCTCCCCTTTCAATCTGCTTCCGCTCCCCTTTCAATCTGCTTCCGCTCCCCTTTCAATCTGCTTTCACTCCCCTTTCAATCTGCTTTCACTCCACTTTCAATGTGCGTTCACTCCCCTTTCAATTTGCTTTCACTCCCCATTCAATCTGCTTTCACTACCCTTTCAATGTGCATTCACTCCCCTTTCAATTTGCTTTCACTCCCCATTCAATCTGCTTTCACATCCCTTTCAATCGGCTTTCACTCCCCTTTCAATCTGCTTTCACTGCCTTTCAATCTGCCTTCACTTCCATTTCAATCTACTTTCGCTCCGTTATCAATCTGCTTTCGCTCCCCATTCAATCTGCTTTCAATCCCCTTTCAATCTGCGTTCACTCCCCTTTCAATCTTCTTTCAATCCCCTTTCAATCTTCTTTCAATCCCCTTTCAATCTGCTTTCATTCCCCTTTCAATCTGCTTTCACTACCCTTTCAATCTGATTTCAATCCCCTTTCAATCTGCTTTCACATCCCTTTCAATCTGCTTCCGCACACATTTCAATCTGCTTTCACTCCCCTTTCAATCTGTTTCACATCCCATTCTATATGCTTTCACTCCCCGTTCAATCTGCTTCCGCTCCACTTTCAATCTGCTTTCACTGCCCTTTCAATTTGCTTTCAAATCCCTTTCAATCTGCTTCTGCTCCCCTTTCAATCTGCTTTCGCTCCCCTTTCTCACTGCTTTCAAATCCCTTTCAATCTGCTTTCAACCTCCATTCAATCTGCCTTCACTCCCCATTCAATCTGCTTTCACATCACTTTCAATCTGCTTTCACTCCCCTTTCAATCTGCATCCGCTCGGCATTCAATCTGCTTTGAATCCCCTTTCAATGTGCGTTCCCACCCCTTTCAATCTGCTTTCACTCCCCTTTCAATCTGCTTTCGCTCCCCTTTCAATCTGCTTTCAAATCCCTTTCAATCTGCTTCTGCTCCCCTTTCAATCTGCTTTCACTCCCCTTTCTAACTGCTTTCAATCCCTTTCAAGCTGCTTTCACTCCACTTCAATCTGCTTTCACTCCCCTTTCAATCTGCTTTCACATCCCTTTCAATCTGCTTTCACTCCCTTTCAATCTGCTTCATCTCCGCTTTCAATCTGCTTTCACATCCCCTTTCAATCTGCTTCCACTCACCCTTCAATCTGCTTTCACGCTCCTGTTCAATCTGCTTCCACTCCCCTTTCAATCTGCTTTCACTCCCCTTTCAATCTGCTTTCACTCCCCTTTCAATCTGCTTTCACTCCCTTTCAATCTGCTTTCACTCCCCTTTCAATCTGCTTTCACTCCCTTTCAATCTGCTTTCCCTCCCTTTCAATCTGCTTCACTCCCCTTTTCAATCTGCTTCAGCTCCCCTATCAATCTTCTTTTACATCCCTTTCAATCTGCTTCCACTCCCTTTTCAAATTGCTTTCACACCTCTTTCAATCTGCTTTCGCTCCACTTTCAATCTGCTTCCGCTCCCCTTGCAATCTGCTTCCGCTCCCCTTTCAATCTGCTTTCACTCCCCTTTCAATGTGCTTTCACTCCCCGTTCAATGTGCATTCACTCCCCTTTCAATCTGCGTTCACTCCACTTTCAATCTGCATTCACTCCCCTTTCAATCTGCTTTCACTCCCCTTTCAATCTGCTTTCACTCCCCTTTCAATCTGCATTCACTCCCCTTTCAATCTGCATTCACTCCCCTTTCAATCTGCATTCACTCCCCTTTCAATCTGCTTTCACATCACTTACAACCTGCTTTCACTCCCCTTTCAATCTGCTTCCGCTCCACTTTCAATCTGCTTTCACTCCCCTTTCAATCTGCTTTCACTCCCTTCTCAATCTGCTTTCAC
>NW_024470712.1:2193050-2255550 GCF_017639515.1 Carcharodon carcharias
CAACACTGACCCTCCGACAGTGCGGCTCTCCCTCAGCACTGACCCTCCGACAGTGCGGCTCTCCCTCAGCACTGACCCCCCCGACAGTGCGGCGCTCCCTCAGTACTGACCCTCCGACAGTGCGGCACTCCCTCAGCACTGACCCTCCGACAGTGCGGCTCTCCCTCAGCACTGACCCCCGTCACTGCGGCTCTCCCTCAGTACTGACCCTCCGACAGTGCGGCTCTCCCTCAGTACTGACCCTCCGACAGTGCGGCTCTCCCTCAGCACTGACCCTCCGACAGTGCGGCTCTCCCTCAGTACTGACACTCCGACAGTGCGGCTCTCCCTCAGTACTGACCCTCCGACAGTGCGGCTCTCCCTCAGCACTGACCCTCCGACAGTGCGGCACTCCCTCAGCACTGACCCTCCGACAGTGCGGCACTCCCTCAGCACTGACCCTCCGACAGTGCGGCTCTCCCTCAGCACTGACCCTCCGACAGTGCGGCTCTCCCTCAGCACTGACCCTCTGACAGTGCGGCTCTCCCTCAGTACTGACCTGCTCCACGTTCTCGATGATCTCGAAGCGCGTCTGAAGAGGTAGCCCTCAATGTCGATGCCTGGGTGTGCCCTGCCCAGGTACTCTATCCCAAGCTCAGCCACATTCTCCTGCCGAAGGAAACGGAACCGGTTAAGTCCTCGTGGGAAACCTTCGCTCCCCGGTCTCCCTTTGGGGGGGTCACCTCCGGTCTTGGGGGGTGGATAGGAGAACGTTTGAAGGCTCAACAGCAAAGATAAAGAGAGCAGGCCTGCTGACATTAAGGACTCAGAGCCTTGGTCCAGAGTCGGTGTCAATAGCAGGATAAGGGTCAGCGCTGTGTCAAGGCAAAGTAGCAGGATGTGCCGGCAGGAAGACACAGACCTGAAAGCAGAGTGCGAGGACAAGCGAGAGGCTGGCACGGGGACAGGAGGAGGCCCATTCAGCCCCTCTCGAGCCTGTTACACAGGAACAGGAGGAGGCCCATTCAGCCCCTCTCGATCCTGTTACACAGGAACAGGAGGATGCCCATTCAGCTCCACTCGAGCCTGTTACACAGGAACAGGAGGAGGCCCATTCAGCCCCTCTCGATCCTGTTACACAGGAACAGGAGGAGGCCCATTCAGCCCCTCTCGATCCTGTTACACAGGAACAGGAGGAGGCCCATTCAGCCCCTCTCGATCCTGTTACACAGGAACAGGAGCAGGACCATTCAGCCCCTCTCGAGCCTGTTACACAGGAACAGGAGGAGGTTCATTCAGCCCCACTCGAGCCTGTTACACAGGAACAGGAGCAGGACCATTCAGCCCCTCTCGAGCCTGTTACACAGGAACAGGAGGAGGTTCATTCAGCCCCTCTCGAACCTGTTACACGGGAACAGGAGGAGGCCATTCAGCCCCTCTCGAATGGAGGCCAATGAAAGGGCAGGAGCAACAGATTCAGTAAGAATGCTCTGGAGCTGGGAAAATATTCTAGAGGGGGCTGAATCAGCCTCCTCCTGTTCCTGTGTAACAGGCTCGAGAGGGGCTGAATGGGCCTCCTCCTGTTCCTGTGTAAGGGGAGGCTGCAGAAAAGGAATCAAAGTCTCTCCGATATTCAGTGAGGGTTGGGTAGGCCTCGGGACAGGGGACTCGCAGCTGAAACATTCGGAGAGATGTTAAGAGTTCACCTGCTGCTGGGCTGAGATCTGCTTCCGCTCCATATCTTTCTGCTCAACGGCTAATTCTGCAGCGATTTGATCCAGCTAGGGAGAGAAGTGGAGAGTTATCTAAACAAAACACACAATGTTATTCCACTGCCCCAACACCTGAAACCCCTTCCCGGTCACTCCCACTGTACACAATCCCAATCCCCTTCCCATTCACTCCCACTGTACACAATCCCAATCCCAAACCCCTTCCCATTCACTCCCACTGTCCACCATCCCAATCCCAAACCCCTTCCCATTCACTCCCACTGTACACAATCCCAATCCCAAACCCCTTCCCGTTCACTCCCACTGTACACAATCCCAATGGACCCAAACTCATTCCCGTTCATTCCCACTGTACACAAACCCAATCCCCTTCCCGGTCACTCCCACTGTACACAATCCCAATGGACCCAAACCCCTTCCCGTTCGCTCCCACTGCACACAATCCCAATGGACCCAAACCCCTTCCCGTTCACTCCCACTGGACACAATCCCAATGGACCCAAACCCCTTCCCGTTCACTCCCACTGTACACAATCCCAATCCCAAACTCCTTCCCGTTCACTCCCACTGTACACAATCCCAATGGACCCGATCCACTTCCAGTTCACTCCCACTGTACACAATCCCAATCCCCTTCCCATTCACTCCCACTGTACACAATCCCAATCCCAAACCCCTTCCCATTCACTCCCACTGTCCACAATCCCAATCCCAAACTCCTTCCCGTTCACTCCCACTGTACACAATCCCAATCCCAAACACCTTCCCGTTCACTCCCACTGTACACAATCCAACCCAAACCCCTTCCCGTTCACTCCCACTGTCCACAATCCCAATCCCAAACCCCTTCCCATTCACTCCCACTGTACACAATCCCAATACCAAACACCTTCCCGTTCACTCCCACTGTCCACAATCCCAATCCCAAACCCCTTCCCATTCACTCCCACTGTACACAATCCCAATACCAAACACCTTCCCGTTCACTCCCACTGTCCACAATCCCAATCCCAAACTCCTTCCCATTCACTCCCACTGTACACAATCCCAATACCAAACCCCTTCCCGTTCACTCCCATTGTACACAATCCCAATCCCAAACCCCTTCCCGTTCACTCCCACTGTACACAATACCAATCCCAAACCCCTTCCCGTTCACTCCCACTGTACACAATCCCAATCCCAAACCCCTTCCCGTTCACTCCCACTGTACACAATACCAATGGACCCAAACCCCTTCCCGTTCACTCCCACCGTACACAATCCCAATCCCAAACCCCAACCCGTTCACTCCCACTGTACACAATCCCAATCCCAAACCCCAACCCGTTCACTCCCACTGTACACAATCCCAATCCCAAACCCCTTCCCGTTCACTCCCACTGTCCACAATCCCAATCCCAAACCCCTTCCCGTTCACTCCCACTGTACACAATCCCAATACCAAACACCTTCCCGTTCACTCCCACTGTACACAATCCCAATCCCAAACCCCTACCCGTTCACTCCCACTGTACACAATCCCAATCCCAAACCCCTTCCCGTTCACTCCCACTGTACACAATCCCAATCCCATACCCCTTCCCATTCACTCCCACTGTCCACAATCCCAAACCCCTTCCCATTCACTCCCACTGTCCACAATCCCAATCCCAAACCCCTTCCCATTCACTCCCACTGTACACAATCCCAATCCCAAACCCCTTCCCGTTCACTCCCACTGTACACAATCCCAATGGACCCAATCCCCTCCCCGCTCACTCCCACTGTACACAATCCCAATGGACCCAATCCCCTTCCCGGTCACTCCCACTGTACACAATCCCAATCCCAAACCCCTTCCCATTCACTCCCACTGTACACAATCCCAATGGACCCAAACCCCTTCCCGTTCACTCCCACTGTACACAATCCCAATGGACCCAAACCCCTTCCCGTTCACTCCCACTGTACACAATCCCAATCCCAAACCCCTTCCCGTTCACTCCCACTGTACACAATCCCAATCCCAAACCCCTTCCAGTTCACTCCCACTGTACACAATCCCAATCCCAAACCCCTTCCCGTTCACTCCCACTGTACACAATCCCAATGGACCCAAACACCTTCCCGTTCACTCCCACTGTACACAATCCCAATCCCAAACCCCTTCCCGTTCACTCCCATGACCCCGAACCCTTGCACAGAGCTGCAGGTTGAAGGGAACTGGCGCCATGGCTGGGGCCTCCGTCCGGGAGACAGCTCAGGCCCTCACCTCACGACGTGAAGGACAGGCGACCCTTGGGTTGGGGGGAGGAGGAGCAGGGCAAGTGGCACAGGGCCCACCGACCCTCCGGGGTCCATTGGCAGACGATGACGTGGACTGGGGGGGGGGCGGGCGGGTCCAAGTGGGTGAGAGGCGCATAGGTGGAGTGACGGATTGCTGGTAGGTTGAGGTGTTGGGGAGCTGTACCACACGGAGGGAGGGGGGGAGTGGGTTCGGAGGAGGAGGGTGAGGGGCAGAAGTGTCTATTTACCTGAGCGGACATGTTCTTAATCAGGGGATCCAGGTCGACGAGCAGATCATAGCCCTGGTGGAAATAGGTGTGCTCGGCATTGAGGTAGCTCAGCATCTTATCACCGGGAAGAAATAATTGCCTGAGATTTATTCGTCAGAGAGGAAACCCTTCACTCTCACCGCACACAATCCCAATCCCAAATCGCTTCCCGTTCACTCCCACCGCACACAATCCCCATCCCAAACCCCTTCCCGTTCACTCCCACCGCACACAATCCCAATCCCAAACCCCTTCCCGTTCACTCCCACCGCACACAATCCCAATCCAAAACCCCTTCCCATTCACTCCCACTGTACACAATCCCAGTTCCAAACCCCTTCCCGTTCACTCCCACTGTACACAATCCCAATCCCAAACCCCTTCCCATTCACTCCCACCGCACACAATCCCAATCCCAAACCCCTTCCCGTTCACTCCCACTGTACACAGTCCCAATGGACCCAAACCCCTTCCCGTTCACTCCCACTGTACACAATCCCAATGTACCCAAACCCCTTCCCGTTCACTCCCACTGTACACAATCCCAAACCCCTTCCCGTTCACTCCCACTGTACACAATCCCAATCCCAAACCCCTTCCTGTTCACTCCCACCGCACACAATCCCAATCCCAAACCCCTTCCCGTTCACTCCCACCGCACACAATCCCAATCCCAAATCCCTTCCCGTTCACTCCCACCGCACACAATCCCAATCCCAAATCCCTTCCCGTTCACTCCCACCGCACACAATCCCAATGGACCCAAACCCCTTCCCATTCACTCCCACCACACACAATCCTAATCCAAAACCCCTTCCCATTCACTCCCACTGTGCACAATCCCAATCCCAATCCCCTTCCCGTTCACTCGCACTGTACACAATCCCAATGTAACCAAACCCCTTCCCGTTCACTCCCACTGTACACAATCCCAATACCAAACCCCTTCCCGTTCACTCCCACCGTACACAATCCCAATCCCAATCCCCTTCCCGTTCACTCGCACTGTACACAATCCCAATGTAACCAAACCCCTTCCCGTTCACTCCCACTGTACACAAACCCAATCCCAAACCCCTTCCTGTTCACTCCCACTGTACACAATCCCAATCCCAAACCCCTTCCCGTTCACTCCCACTGTACACGATCCCAATCCCAAATCCCTTCCCGTTCACTCCCACTGTACAGGATCCCAATCCCAAACCCCTTCCCGTTCACTCCCACTGTACACGATCCCAATCCCAAACCCCTTCCCGTTCACTCCCACTGTACACAATCCCAATCCCAAACCCCTTCCCATTCACTCCCACTGTACACAATCCCAATCCCAAACCCCTTCCCAGTCACTCCCACTGTACACAATCCCAATCCCAAACCCCTTCCCATTCACTCCCACTGTACACCATCCCAATCCCAAACCCCTTCCCGTTCACTCCCACTGTACACAATCCCAATCCCAAACCCCTTCCCATTCACTCCCACTGTACACAATCCCAATCCCAAACCCCTTCCCGTTCACTCCCACTGTACACAATCCCAATCCCAAACCCCTTCCCGTTCACTCCCACTGTACACAATCCCAATCCCAAACCCCTTCCCGTTCACTCCCACTGTACACAATCCCAATCCCAAACCCCTTCCCGTTCACTCCCACTGTACACAATCCCAATGGGCTGAACAACTTCCTGTTATATTCTGGATCTAACCTTACATACTGAGGGAGAGCCGCACTGTCGGAGGGTCAGTGCTGAGGGAGAGCCGTACTGTCGGAGGGTCAGTGCTGAGGGAGAGCCGCACTGTCGGAGGGTCAGTGCTGAGGGAGAGCCGCACTGTCGGAGGGTCACTACTGAGGGAGCGCAGCACTGTCGGAGGGTCAGTGCTGAGGGAGAGCCACACTGTCGGAGGGTCAGTGCTGAGGGAGAGCCGCACTGTCGGAGGGTCAGTGCTGAGGGAGAGCCGCACTGTCGGAGGGTCACTACTGAGGGAGCGCAGCACTGTCGGAGGGTCAGTGCTGAGGGAGCACTGCGCTGTCGGAAGGTCAGTGCTGAGGGAGAGCCGCACTGTCGGAGGGTCAGTGCTGAGGGAGAGCCGCACTGTCGGAGGGTCACTACTGAGGGAGCGCAGCACTGTCGGAGGGTCAGTGCTGAGGGAGAGCTGCACTGTCGGAGGGTCAGTGCCGAGGGAGAGCCGCACTGTCGGAGGGTCAGTGCCGAGGGAGAGCCGCACTGTGGGAGGGTCAGTGCTGAGGGAGAGCCGCACTGTCGGAGGGTCAGTGCTGAGGGAGAGCCGCACTGTCGGAGGGTCAGTGCCGAGGGAGAGCCGCACTGTCGGAGGGTCAGTGCTGAGGGAGAGCCGCACTGTCGGAGGGTCAGTGCTGAGGGAGAGCCGCACTGTCGGAGGGTCAGTGCCGAGGGAGAGCCGCACTGTTTGGAGCTGTTATCATTCAGATGGGACATTAAACCAAGTGCTCCATCTGGCCTCGCACGTTTGAGGTCCCATTGGAAGAGTGGTGGGTGGGGGGGGGGTTTAATTTTGGAGTGAGAAAGGGGAAAAGGGCAGGGGCAGTGCCTTGAGGATGATAATAATCCCGAAAGCAAGAGCAATAAACATAGCGTCAGCCTGGCCAGTATCTACTTGCTGTTTCTCTGAGCGTTCCTTCAATTCTGGCAGTGAACACAATTCGATAGTAAAGTGAACACTTTATCCGAGGAGTGTGGCACAGTCTTCAGCTGCTAAACAACTGCAAACACTTACCGAGTGCATGATCTTATATTTGTGCTCAATGGCAAAAGCATTGATCTGTAAAGAAAAAAATATTCAGAAAAATGTCCATCAGATAGTCTGATATATCCCACACCCCTCACTGTAACACTCTGATATATCCCACACCCCTCACTGTAACACTCTGATATATCCCACACCCCTCACTGTAACACTCTGATATATCCCACACCCCTCACTGTAACACTCTGATATATCCCACACCCCTCACTGTAACACTCTGATATATCCCACACCCCTCACTGTAACACTCTGATATATCCCAAACCCCTCACTGTAACACTCTGATATATCCCAAACCCCTCACTGTAACACTCTGATATATCCCACACCCCTCACTGTAACACTCTGATATATCCCACACCCCTCACTGTAACACTCTGATATATCCCACACCCCTCACTGTAACACTCTGATATATCCCAGACCCCTCACTGTAACACTCTGATATATCCCACACCCCTCACTGTAACACTCTGATATATCCCACACCCCTCACTGTAACACTCTGATATATCCCACACCCCTCACTGTAACACTCTGATATATCCCCCACCCTTCACTGTAACACACTGATATATCCCACTCCCCTCACTGTAACACTCTGATATATCCCACACCCCTCACTTTAACACTCTGATATATCCAACATCCCTCACTGTAACACTCTGATATATCCCACACCCATCACTGTAAATCTCTGATATACCCCACAACCCTCACTGTAACACTCTGATATATCCAACATCCCTCACTGTAACACTCTCTGATATATCCGACACCCCTCACTGTAACACTCTGATATATCCCACACCCCTCACTGTAATACTCTGATATATCCCACACCCCTCACTGTAATACTCTGATATATCCCACACCCCTCACTGTAATACTCTGAAATATCCCACAAGCATCACTGTAACACTCTGATATACCCCACATCCATCACTGTAACACTCCGATATATCCCACACCCCTCACTGTAACACTCTGATATACCCCACACCCCTCACTGTAACACTCTGATATACCCCACACCCCTCACTGTAACACTCTGATATATACCACATACCTCACTGTAACACTCTGATATATACCACACACCTCACTGTAACACTCTGATATATACCACACCGCTCACTGTAACACTCTGATATATCCCACATCCGTCACTGTAACACTCTGATATATCCCACACCCCTCACTGTAACACTCCGATATATCCCACACCCTCACTGTAATACTCTGATATATCCCACATCCCTCACTGTAACATTCTGATATATCCCACGCCCCTCACTGAATACTTTGAAATATAGCACAAGCCTCACTGTAACACTCTGATATGTCACACATCCCTCACTGTAACTATCTGATATATCCCACACCCATCACTGTAAATCTCTGATATACCCCACACCCCTCACTGTAACACTCTGATATATCCGACACCCCTCACTGTAACACTCTGATATATCCGACACCCCTCACTGTAACACTCTGATATATCCGAAACCCCTCACTGTAACACTCTGATATATCCCACACCCCTCAGTGTAATACTCTGATATATCCCACACCCCTCACTGTAATACTCTGATATATCCCACACACCTCACTGTAATACTCTGAAATATCCCACAAGCATCACTGTAACACTCTGATATACCCCACATCCATCACTGTAACACTCCGATATATCCCACACCCCTCACTGTAACACTCTGATATACCCCATACCCCTCACTGTAACACTCTGATATACCCCACACCCCTCACTGTAACTCTGATATATCCCACATACCTCACTGTAACACTCTGATATATACCACACACCTCACTGTAACACTCTGATATATACCACACCGGTCACTGTAACACTCTGATATATCCCACACCCTCACTGTAATACTCTGATATATCCCACATCCCTCACTGTAACATTCTGATATATCCCACGCCGCTCACTGAATACTCTGAAATATAGCACAAGCCTCACTGTAACACTCTGATATGTCACACATCCCTCACTGTAACTATCTGATATATCCCACACTCCTCACTGTAACACTCTGATATATCCCACACCCTTCACTGTAACACTCTGATATATCCCACACCCCTCATTGTAACACTCTGATATATCCCACATACCTCACTGTAATACTCTGATATATCCCACACCCCAACTGTAATACTCTGAAATATCTCACAAGCATCACTGTAACACTCTGATATACCCCACATCCATCACTGTAACACTCTGATATACCCCACACCCCTCACTGTAACACTCTGATATACCCCACACCCCTCACTGTAACACTCTGATATAACCCACACCCCTCACTGTAACTGATATATTCCACATACCTCACTGTAACACTCTGATATATACCACACACCTCACTGTAACACTCTGATATATACCACACCGCTCACTGTAACACTCTGAGATATCCCACACCCGTCACTGTAACACCCTGATATATCCCACACCCCTCACTGTAACACTCCGATATATCCCACACCCTCACTGTAATACTCTGATATATCCCACATCCCTCACTGTAACATTCTGATATATCCCACCGCCCTCACTGAATACTCTGAAATATAGCACAAGCCTCACTGTAACACTCTGATATATCCCAAACCCCTCACTGTAACACTCTGATATAACCCACACCCATCACTGTAACACTGATAAATCCCACACCCCTCACTGTAACACTCTGATATATCCCACACTCCTCACTGTAACACTCTGATATATCCCACACCCCTCACTGTAACACTCTGATATATCCCACACTCCTCACTGTAACACTCTGATATATCCCACACCCCTCACTGTAACACTCTGATATAACCCACACCCCTCACTGTAACACTCTAATATACCCCACACCCATCACTGTAACACTGATAAATCCCACACCCCTCACTGTAACACTCTGATATATCCCACATACCTCACTGTAATACTCTGATATATCCCACACCCTCACTGTAATACTCTGATATATCCCACATACCTCACTGTAAAACTCTGATATATCCCACAGCCGTCACTGTAACACTCTGATATATCCCACACCCCTCACTGTAACACTCCGATATATCCCACACCCTCACTGTAATACTCTGATATATCCCACATCCCTCACTGTAACATTCTGATATATCCCACGCCCCTCACTGAATACTCTGAAATATAGCACAAGCCTCACTGTAACACTCTGATATGTCACACATCCCTCACTGTAACTATCTGATATATCCCACACTCCTCACTGTAACACTCTGATATATCCCACACCCCTCACTGTAACACTCTGATATATCCCACACCCCTCACTGTAACACTCTGATATATCCCACATACCTCACTGTAATACTCTGATATATCCCACACACCAACTGTAATACTCTGAAATATCCCACAAGCATCACTGTAACACTCTGATATACCCCACATCCATCACTGTAACACTCCGATATAGCCCACACCCCTCACTGTAACACTCTGATATAACCCACACCCCTCACTGTAACACTCTGATATACCCCACACCCCTCACTGTAACTCTGATATATCCCACATACCTCACTGTAACACTCTGATATATACCACACCGCTCACTGTAACACTCTGATATATCCCACACCCCTCACTGTAACACTCCGATATATCCCACACCCTCACAGTAATACTCTGATATATCCCACATCCCTCACTGTAACATTCTGATATATCCCACGGCCCTCACTGAATACTCTGAAATATAGCACAAGCCTCACTGTAACACTCTGATATGTCACACATCCCTCACTGTTAACTATCTGATATATCCCACACTCCTCACTGTAACACTCTGATATATCCCACACCCCTCACTGTAACACTCCGATATATCCCACACCCTCACAGTAATACTCTGATATATCCCACATCCCTGACTGTAACATTCTGATATATCCCACGGCCCTCACTGAATACTCTGAAATATAGCACAAGCCTCACTGTAACACTCTGATATGTCACACATCCCTCACTGTTAACTATCTGATATATCCCACACTCCTCACTGTAACACTCTGATATATCCCACACCCCTCACTGTAACACTCTGATATATCCCACACCCCTCACTGTAACACTCTGATATACCCCACACCCATCACTGTAACACTGATAAATCCCACACCCCTCACTGTAATACTCTGATATATCCCACACCCTCAATGTAACACTCTGATATATCCCACATACCTCACTGTAATACTCTGATATACCCCACACACCTCACTGTAACATTCTGATATTTCCCACACCCCTCACTGTAACATTCTGATATATCCCACACCCCTCAGTGGAACACTCTGATATATCCCACACCCCTCACTGTAACACTTTGATATGTCACACATCCCACACTGTAACTATCTGATATATCCCACACCCCTCACTGTAACACTCTGATATATCCCACACCCCTCACTGTAACACTCTGATATATCCCACACCCCTCACTGTAACACTCTGATATATCCCACACCCCTCACTGTAACACTCTGATATATCCCACACCCCTCACTGTAACACTCTGATATATCCCACACCCCTCACTGTAACACTCTGATATATCCCACACCCCTCACTGTAACACTCTGATATATCCCACACCCCTCACTGTAACACTCTGATATATCCCACACCCCTCACTGTAACACTCTGATATATCCCACACCCCTCACTGTAACACTCTGATATATCCCACACCCCTCACTGTAACACTCTGATATATCCCACACCCCTCACTGTAAC
The DNA here is from genome assembly GCF_017639515.1 of Carcharodon carcharias. NCBI lineage: Eukaryota > Metazoa > Chordata > Chondrichthyes > Lamniformes > Lamnidae > Carcharodon > Carcharodon carcharias. The sequence goes on from NW_024470712.1 coordinate 2,204,912, forward strand.
ACTCTGATATATCCCACACCCCTCACTGTAACACTCTGATATATCCCACACCCCTCACTGTAACACTCTGATATATCCCACACCCCTCACTGTAACACTCTGATATATCCCACACCCCTCACTGTAACACTCTGATATATCCCACACCCCTCACTGTAACACTCTGATATATCCCACACCCCTCACTGTAACACTCTGATATATCCCACACCCCTCACTGTAACACTCTGATATATCCCACACCCCTCACTGTAACACTCTGATATATCCCACACCCCTCACTGTAACACTCTGATATATCCCACACCCCTCACTGTAACACTCTGATATATCCCACACCCCTCACTGTAACACTCTGATATATCCCACACCCCTCACTGTAACACTCTGATATATCCCACACCCCTCACTGTAACACTCTGATATATCCCACACCCCTCACTGTAACACTCTGATATATCCCACACCCCTCACTGTAACACTCTGATATATCCCACACCCCTCACTGTAACACTCTGATATATCCCACACCCCTCACTGTAACACTCTGATATATCCCACACCCCTCACTGTAACACTCTGATATATCCCACACCCCTCACTGTAACACTCTGATATATCCCACACCCCTCACTGTAACACTCTGATATATCCCACACCCCTCACTGTAACACTCTGATATATCCCACACCCCTCACTGTAACACTCTGATATATCCCACACCCCTCACTGTAACACTCTGATATATCCCACACCCCTCACTGTAACACTCTGATATATCCCACACCCCTCACTGTAACACTCTGATATATCCCACACCCCTCACTGTAACACTCTGATATATCCCACACCCCTCACTGTAACACTCTGATATATCCCACACCCCTCACTGTAACACTCTGATATATCCCACACCCCTCACTGTAACACTCTGATATATCCCACACCCCTCACTGTAACACTCTGATATATCCCACACCCCTCACTGTAACACTCTGATATATCCCACACCCCTCACTGTAACACTCTGATATATCCCACACCCCTCACTGTAACACTCTGATATATCCCACACCCCTCACTGTAACACTCTGATATATCCCACACCCCTCACTGTAACACTCTGATATATCCCACACCCCTCACTGTAACACTCTGATATATCCCACACCCCTCACTGTAACACTCTGATATATCCCACACCCCTCACTGTAACACTCTGATATATCCCACACCCCTCACTGTAACACTCTGATATATCCCACACCCCTCACTGTAACACTCTGATATATCCCACACCCCTCACTGTAACACTCTGATATATCCCACACCCCTCACTGTAACACTCTGATATATCCCACACCCCTCACTGTAACACTCTGATATATCCCACACCCCTCACTGTAACACTCTGATATATCCCACACCCCTCACTGTAACACTCTGATATATCCCACACCCCTCACTGTAACACTCTGATATATCCCACACCCCTCACTGTAACACTCTGATATATCCCACACCCCTCACTGTAACACTCTGATATATCCCACACCCCTCACTGTAACACTCTGATATATCCCACACCCCTCACTGTAACACTCTGATATATCCCACACCCCTCACTGTAACACTCTGATATATCCCACACCCCTCACTGTAACACTCTGATATATCCCACACCCCTCACTGTAACACTCTGATATATCCCACACCCCTCACTGTAACACTCTGATATATCCCACACCCCTCACTGTAACACTCTGATATATCCCACACCCCTCACTGTAACACTCTGATATATCCCACACCCCTCACTGTAACACTCTGATATATCCCACACCCCTCACTGTAACACTCTGATATATCCCACACCCCTCACTGTAACACTCTGATATATCCCACACCCCTCACTGTAACACTCTGATATATCCCACACCCCTCACTGTAACACTCTGATATATCCCACACCCCTCACTGTAACACTCTGATATATCCCACACCCCTCACTGTAACACTCTGATATATCCCACACCCCTCACTGTAACACTCTGATATATCCCACACCCCTCACTGTAACACTCTGATATATCCCACACCCCTCACTGTAACACTCTGATATATCCCACACCCCTCACTGTAACACTCTGATATATCCCACACCCCTCACTGTAACACTCTGATATATCCCACACCCCTCACTGTAACACTCTGATATATCCCACACCCCTCACTGTAACACTCTGGTATATCCCACACCCCTCACTGTAACACTCTGATATATCCCACACCCCTCACTGTAACACTCTGATATATCACATAGCCCTAACTGTAACACTCTGATATATCCCACACCCTCACTGTAACACTCTGATATATCCCACACCCCTCACTGTAACACTCTGATATATCCCACACCCCTCACTGTAACACTCTGATATATCCCACACCCCTCACTGTAACACTCTGATATATCCCACACCCCTCACTGTAACACTCTGATATATCCCACACCCCTCACTGTAACACTCTGATATATCCCACACCCCTCACTGTAACACTCTGATATATCCCACACCCCTCACTGTAACACTCTGATATATCCCACACCCCTCACTGTAACACTCTGATATATCCCACACCCCTCACTGTAACACTCTGATATATCCCACACCCCTCACTGTAACACTCTGATATATCCCACACCCCTCACTGTAACACTCTGATATATCCCACACCCCTCACTGTAACACTCTGATATATCCCACACCCCTCACTGTAACACTCTGATATATCCCACACCCCTCACTGTAACACTCTGATATATCCCACACCCCTCACTGTAACACTCTGATATATCCCACACCCCTCACTGTAACACTCTGATATATCCCACACCCCTCACTGTAACACTCTGATATATCCCACACCCCTCACTGTAACACTCTGATATATCCCACACCCCTCACTGTAACACTCTGATATATCCCACACCCCTCACTGTAACACTCTGATATATCCCACACCCCTCACTGTAACACTCTGATATATCCCACACCCCTCACTGTAACACTCTGATATATCCCACACCCCTCACTGTAACACTCTGATATATCCCACACCCCTCACTGTAACACTCTGATATATCCCACACCCCTCACTGTAACACTCTGATATATCCCACACCCCTCACTGTAACACTCTGATATATCCCACACCCCTCACTGTAACACTCTGATATATCCCACACCCCTCACTGTAACACTCTGATATATCCCACACCCCTCACTGTAACACTCTGATATATCCCACACCCCTCACTGTAACACTCTGATATATCCCACACCCCTCACTGTAACACTCTGATATATCCCACACCCCTCACTGTAACACTCTGATATATCCCACACCCCTCACTGTAACACTCTGATATATCCCACACCCCTCACTGTAACACTCTGATATATCCCACACCCCTCACTGTAACACTCTGATATATCCCACACCCCTCACTGTAACACTCTGATATATCCCAAACCCCTCACTGTAACACACTGATATATCCCACACGCCTCATAGTAACACTCTGATATGTACCATAACCCTCACTGTAACACTCTGATATATCCCACCCCTCACTGTAACACTCTGATATATCCCACACCCCTCACTGTAACACTCTGATATATCCCACACCCTTCACTGTAACACTCTGATATATCACATAGCCCTAACTGTAACACTCTGATATATCCCACACCCTCACTGTAACACTCTGATATATCCCACAACCCTCACTGTAACACTCTGATATATCCCACACCCTCACTGTAACACTCTGATATATCCCACACCCCTCACTGTAACACTCTGATATATCCCACACCCCTCACTGTAACACTCTGATATATCCCACACCCTCACTGTAACACTCTGATATATCCCACAACCCTCACTGTAACACTCATATATCCCACACCCCTCACTGTAACACTCTGATATATCCCACACCCCTCACTGTAACACTCTGATATATCCCACACACCTCACTGTAACACTCTGATATATCCCACACCCCTCACTGTAACACTCTGATATATCCCACACCCCTCACTGTAACACTCTGATATATCCCACACCCCTCACTGTAACACTCTGATATATCCCACACCCCTCACTGTAACACTCTGATATATCCCACACCCCTCACTGTAACACTCTGATATATCCCACACCCCTCACTGTAACACTCTGATATATCCCACACCCCTCACTGTAACACTCTGATATATCCCACACCCCTCACTGTAACACTCTGATATATCCCACACCCCTCACTGTAACACTCTGATATATCCCACACCCCTCACTGTAACACTCTGATATATCCCACACCCCTCACTGTAACACTCTGATATATCCCACACCCCTCACTGTAACACTCTGATATATCCCACACCCCTCACTGTAACACTCTGATATATCCCACACCCCTCACTGTAACACTCTGATATATCCCACACCCCTCACTGTAACACTCTGATATATCCCACACCCCTCACTGTAACACTCTGATATATCCCACACCCCTCACTGTAACACTCTGATATATCCCACACCCCTCACTGTAACACTCTGATATATCCCACACCCCTCACTGTAACACTCTGATATATCCCACACCCCTCACTGTAACACTCTGATATATCCCACACCCCTCACTGTAACACTCTGATATATCCCACACCCCTCACTGTAACACTCTGATATATCCCACACCCCTCACTGTAACACTCTGATATATCCCACACCCCTCACTGTAACACTCTGATATATCCCACACCCCTCACTGTAACACTCTGATATCCCACACCCCTCACTGTAACACTCTGATATATCCCACACCCCTCACTGTAACACTCTGATATATCCCACACCCCTCACTGTAACACTCTGATATATCCCACACCCCTCACTGTAACACTCTGATATATCCCAAACCCCTCACTGTAACACTCTGATATACCCCACACCCCTCACTGTAACACTCTGATATATCCCACACCCCTCACTGTAACACTCTGATATATCCCACACCCCTCACTGTAACACTCTGATATATCCCACACCCCTCACTGTAACACTCTGATATATCCCACACCCCTCACTGTAACACTCTGATATATCCCACACCCCTCACTGTAACACTCTGATATATCCCACACCCCTCACTGTAACACTCTGATATATCCCACACCCCTCACTGTAACACTCTGATATATCCCACACCCCTCACTGTAACACTCTGATATATCCCACACCCCTCACTGTAACACTCTGATATATCCCACACCCCTCACTGTAACACTCTGATATATCCCACACCCCTCACTGTAACACTCTGATATATCCCACACCCCTCACTGTAACACTCTGATATATCCCACACCCCTCACTGTAACACTCTGATATATCCCACACCCCTCACTGTAACACTCTGATATATCCCACACCCCTCACTGTAACACTCTGATATATCCCACACCCCTCACTGTAACACTCTGATATATCCCACACCCCTCACTGTAACACTCTGATATATCCCACACCCCTCACTGTAACACTCTGATATATCCCACACCCCTCACTGTAACACTCTGATATATCCCACACCCCTCACTGTAACACTCTGATATATCCCACACCCCTCACTGTAACACTCTGATATATCCCACACCCCTCACTGTAACACTCTGATATATCCCACACCCCTCACTGTAACACTCTGATATATCCCACACCCCTCACTGTAACACTCTGATATATCCCACACCCCTCACTGTAACACTCTGATATATCCCACACCCCTCACTGTAACACTCTGATATATCCCACACCCCTCACTGTAACACTCTGATATATCCCACACCCCTCACTGTAACACTCTGATATATCCCACACCCCTCACTGTAACACTCTGATATATCCCACACCCCTCACTGTAACACTCTGATATATCCCACACCCCTCACTGTAACACTCTGATATATCCCACACCCCTCACTGTAACACTCTGATATATCCCACACCCCTCACTGTAACACTCTGATATATCCCACACCCCTCACTGTAACACTCTGATATATCCCACACCCCTCACTGTAACACTCTGATATATCCCACACCCCTCACTGTAACACTCTGATATATCCCACACCCCTCACTGTAACACTCTGATATATCCCACACCCCTCACTGTAACACTCTGATATATCCCACACCCCTCACTGTAACACTCTGATATATCCCACACCCCTCACTGTAACACTCTGATATATCCCACACCCCTCACTGTAACACTCTGATATATCCCACACCCCTCACTGTAACACTCTGATATATCCCACACCCCTCACTGTAACACTCTGATATATCCCACACCCCTCACTGTAACACTCTGATATATCCCACACCCCTCACTGTAACACTCTGATATATCCCACACCCCTCACTGTAACACTCTGATATATCCCACACCCCTCACTGTAACACTCTGATATATCCCACACCCCTCACTGTAACACTCTGATATATCCCACACCCCTCACTGTAACACTCTGATATATCCCACACCCCTCACTGTAACACTCTGATATATCCCACACCCCTCACTGTAACACTCTGATATATCCCACACCCCTCACTGTAACACTCTGATATATCCCACACCCCTCACTGTAACACTCTGATATATCCCACACCCCTCACTGTAACACTCTGATATATCCCACACCCCTCACTGTAACACTCTGATATATCCCACACCCCTCACTGTAACACTCTGATATATCCCACACCCCTCACTGTAACACTCTGATATATCCCACACCCCTCACTGTAACACTCTGATATATCCCACACCCCTCACTGTAACACTCTGATATATCCCACACCCCTCACTGTAACACTCTGATATATCCCACACCCCTCACTGTAACACTCTGATATATCCCACACCCCTCACTGTAACACTCTGATATATCCCACACCCCTCACTGTAACACTCTGATATATCCCACACCCCTCACTGTAACACTCTGATATATCCCACACCCCTCACTGTAACACTCTGATATATCCCACACCCCTCACTGTAACACTCTGATATATCCCACACCCCTCACTGTAACACTCTGATATATCCCACACCCCTCACTGTAACACTCTGATATATCCCACACCCCTCACTGTAACACTCTGATATATCCCACACCCCTCACTGTAACACTCTGATATATCCCACACCCCTCACTGTAACACTCTGATATATCCCACACCCCTCACTGTAACACTCTGATATATCCCACACCCCTCACTGTAACACTCTGATATATCCCACACCCCTCACTGTAACACTCTGATATATCCCACACCCCTCACTGTAACACTCTGATATATCCCACACCCCTCACTGTAACACTCTGATATATCCCACACCCCTCACTGTAACACTCTGATATATCCCACACCCCTCACTGTAACACTCTGATATATCCCACACCCCTCACTGTAACACTCTGATATATCCCACACCCCTCACTGTAACACTCTGATATATCCCACACCCCTCACTGTAACACTCTGATATATCCCACACCCCTCACTGTAACACTCTGATATATCCCACACCCCTCACTGTAACACTCTGATATATCCCACACCCCTCACTGTAACACTCTGATATATCCCACACCCCTCACTGTAACACTCTGATATATCCCACACCCCTCACTGTAACACTCTGATATATCCCACACCCCTCACTGTAACACTCTGATATATCCCACACCCCTCACTGTAACACTCTGATATATCCCACACCCCTCACTGTAACACTCTGATATATCCCACACCCCTCACTGTAACACTCTGATATATCCCACACCCCTCACTGTAACACTCTGATATATCCCACACCCCTCACTGTAACACTCTGATATATCCCACACCCCTCACTGTAACACTCTGATATATCCCACACCCCTCACTGTAACACTCTGATATATCCCACACCCCTCACTGTAACACTCTGATATATCCCACACCCCTCACTGTAACACTCTGATATATCCCACACCCCTCACTGTAACACTCTGATATATCCCACACCCCTCACTGTAACACTCTGATATATCCCACACCCCTCACTGTAACACTCTGATATATCCCACACCCCTCACTGTAACACTCTGATATATCCCACACCCCTCACTGTAACACTCTGATATATCCCACACCCCTCACTGTAACACTCTGATATATCCCACACCCCTCACTGTAACACTCTGATATATCCCACACCCCTCACTGTAACACTCTGATATATCCCACACCCCTCACTGTAACACTCTGATATATCCCACACCCCTCACTGTAACACTCTGATATATCCCACACCCCTCACTGTAACACTCTGATATATCCCACACCCCTCACTGTAACACTCTGATATATCCCACACCCCTCACTGTAACACTCTGATATATCCCACACCCCTCACTGTAACACTCTGATATATCCCACACCCCTCACTGTAACACTCTGATATATCCCACACCCCTCACTGTAACACTCTGATATATCCCACACCCCTCACTGTAACACTCTGATATATCCCACACCCCTCACTGTAACACTCTGATATATCCCACACCCCTCACTGTAACACTCTGATATATCCCACACCCCTCACTGTAACACTCTGATATATCCCACACCCCTCACTGTAACACTCTGATATATCCCACACCCCTCACTGTAACACTCTGATATATCCCACACCCCTCACTGTAACACTCTGATATATCCCACACCCCTCACTGTAACACTCTGATATATCCCACACCCCTCACTGTAACACTCTGATATATCCCACACCCCTCACTGTAACACTCTGATATATCCCACACCCCTCACTGTAACACTCTGATATATCCCACACCCCTCACTGTAACACTCTGATATATCCCACACCCCTCACTGTAACACTCTGATATATCCCACACCCCTCACTGTAACACTCTGATATATCCCACACCCCTCACTGTAACACTCTGATATATCCCACACCCCTCACTGTAACACTCTGATATATCCCACACCCCTCACTGTAACACTCTGATATATCCCACACCCCTCACTGTAACACTCTGATATATCCCACACCCCTCACTGTAACACTCTGATATATCCCACACCCCTCACTGTAACACTCTGATATATCCCACACCCCTCACTGTAACACTCTGATATATCCCACACCCCTCACTGTAACACTCTGATATATCCCACACCCCTCACTGTAACACTCTGATATATCCCACACCCCTCACTGTAACACTCTGATATCCCACACCCCTCACTGTAACACTCTGATATATCCCACACCCCTCACTGTAACACTCTGATATATCCCACACCCCTCACTGTAACACTCTGATATATCCCACACCCCTCACTGTAACACTCTGATATATCCCACACCCCTCACTGTAACACTCTGATATATCCCACACCCCTCACTGTAACACTCTGATATATCCCACACCCCTCACTGTAACACTCTGATATATCCCACACCCCTCACTGTAACACTCTGATATATCCCACACCCCTCACTGTAACACTCTGATATATCCCACACCCCTCACTGTAACACTCTGATATATCCCACACCCCTCACTGTAACACTCTGATATATCCCACACCCCTCACTGTAACACTCTGATATATCCCACACCCCTCACTGTAACACTCTGATATATCCCACACCCCTCACTGTAACACTCTGATATATCCCACACCCCTCACTGTAACACTCTGATATATCCCACACCCCTCACTGTAACACTCTGATATATCCCACACCCCTCACTGTAACACTCTGATATATCCCACACCCCTCACTGTAACACTCTGATATATCCCACACCCCTCACTGTAACACTCTGATATATCCCACACCCCTCACTGTAACACTCTGATATATCCCACACCCCTCACTGTAACACTCTGATATATCCCACACCCCTCACTGTAACACTCTGATATATCCCACACCCCTCACTGTAACACTCTGATATATCCCACACCCCTCACTGTAACACTCTGATATATCCCACACCCCTCACTGTAACACTCTGATATATCCCACACCCCTCACTGTAACACTCTGATATATCCCACACCCCTCACTGTAACACTCTGATATATCCCACACCCCTCACTGTAACACTCTGATATATCCCACACCCCTCACTGTAACACTCTGATATATCCCACACCCCTCACTGTAACACTCTGATATATCCCACACCCCTCACTGTAACACTCTGATATATCCCACACCCCTCACTGTAACACTCTGATATATCCCACACCCCTCACTGTAACACTCTGATATATCCCACACCCCTCACTGTAACACTCTGATATATCCCACACCCCTCACTGTAACACTCTGATATATCCCACACCCCTCACTGTAACACTCTGATATATCCCACACCCCTCACTGTAACACTCTGATATATCCCACACCCCTCACTGTAACACTCTGATATATCCCACACCCCTCACTGTAACACTCTGATATATCCCACACCCCTCACTGTAACACTCTGATATATCCCACACCCCTCACTGTAACACTCTGATATATCCCACACCCCTCACTGTAACACTCTGATATATCCCACACCCCTCACTGTAACACTCTGATATATCCCACACCCCTCACTGTAACACTCTGATATATCCCACACCCCTCACTGTAACACTCTGATATATCCCACACCCCTCACTGTAACACTCTTATATATCCCACACCCCTCACTGTAACACTCTGATATATCCCACACCCCTCACTGTAACACTCTGATATATCCCACACCCCTCACTGTAACACTCTGATATATCCCACACCACTCACTGTAACACTCTCCCACACCCCTCACTGTAACACTCTGGTATCTCCCACACCCCTCACTGTAACACTCTGATATGCCCCACACCCCTCACTGTAACACTCTGATATATCCCACTTCCCTCACTGTAACACTCTGATATATCCCACACCCCTCACTGTAACACTCTGATATATCCCACACCCCTCACTGTAACACTCTGATATATCCCACACCCCTCACTGTAACACTCTGATATATCCCACACCCCTCACTGTAACACTCTGATATATCCCACACCCCTCACTGTAACACTCTGATATATCCCACACCCCTCACTGTAACACTCTGATATATCCCACACCCCTCACTGTAACACTCTGATATATCCCACACCCCTCACTGTAACACTCTGATATATCCCACACCCCTCACTGTAACACTCTGATATATCCCACACCCCTCACTGTAACACTCTGATATATCCCACACCCCTCACTGTAACACTCTGATATATCCCACACCCCTCACTGTAACACTCTGATATATCCCACACCCCTCACTGTAACACTCTGATATATCCCACACCCCTCACTGTAACACTCTGATATATCCCACACCCCTCACTGTAACACTCTGATATATCCCACACCCCTCACTGTAACACTCTGATATATCCCACACCCCTCACTGTAACACTCTGATATATCCCACACCCCTCACTGTAACACTCTGATATATCCCACACCCCTCACTGTAACACTCTGATATATCCCACACCCCTCACTGTAACACTCTGATATATCCCACACCCCTCACTGTAACACTCTGATATATCCCACACCCCTCACTGTAACACTCTGATATATCCCACACCCCTCACTGTAACACTCTGATATATCCCACACCCCTCACTGTAACACTCTGATATATCCCACACCCCTCACTGTAACACTCTGATATATCCCACACCCCTCACTGTAACACTCTGATATATCCCACACCCCTCACTGTAACACTCTGATATATCCCACACCCCTCACTGTAACACTCTGATATATCCCACACCCCTCACTGTAACACTCTGATATATCCCACACCCCTCACTGTAACACTCTGATATATCCCACACCCCTCACTGTAACACTCTGATATATCCCACACCCCTCACTGTAACACTCTGATATATCCCACACCCCTCACTGTAACACTCTGATATATCCCACACCCCTCACTGTAACACTCTGATATATCCCACACCCCTCACTGTAACACTCTGATATATCCCACACCCCTCACTGTAACACTCTGATATATCCCACACCCCTCACTGTAACACTCTGATATATCCCACACCCCTCACTGTAACACTCTGATATATCCCACACCCCTCACTGTAACACTCTGATATATCCCACACCCCTCACTGTAACACTCTGATATATCCCACACCCCTCACTGTAACACTCTGATATATCCCACACCCCTCACTGTAACACTCTGATATATCCCACACCCCTCACTGTAACACTCTGATATATCCCACACCCCTCACTGTAACACTCTGATATATCCCACACCCCTCACTGTAACACTCTGATATATCCCACACCCCTCACTGTAACACTCTGATATATCCCACACCCCTCACTGTAACACTCTGATATATCCCACACCCCTCACTGTAACACTCTGATATATCCCACACCCCTCACTGTAACACTCTGATATATCCCACACCCCTCACTGTAACACTCTGATATATCCCACACCCCTCACTGTAACACTCTGATATATCCCACACCCCTCACTGTAACACTCTGATATATCCCACACCCCTCACTGTAACACTCTGATATATCCCACACCCCTCACTGTAACACTCTGATATATCCCACACCCCTCACTGTAACACTCTGATATATCCCACACCCCTCACTGTAACACTCTGATATATCCCACACCCCTCACTGTAACACTCTGATATATCCCACACCCCTCACTGTAACACTCTGATATATCCCACACCCCTCACTGTAACACTCTGATATATCCCACACCCCTCACTGTAACACTCTGATATATCCCACACCCCTCACTGTAACACTCTGATATATCCCACACCCCTCACTGTAACACTCTGATATATCCCACACCCCTCACTGTAACACTCTGATATATCCCACACCCCTCACTGTAACACTCTGATATATCCCACACCCCTCACTGTAACACTCTGATATATCCCACACCCCTCACTGTAACACTCTGATATATCCCACACCCCTCACTGTAACACTCTGATATATCCCACACCCCTCACTGTAACACTCTGATATATCCCACACCCCTCACTGTAACACTCTGATATATCCCACACCCCTCACTGTAACACTCTGATATATCCCACACCCCTCACTGTAACACTCTGATATATCCCACACCCCTCACTGTAACACTCTGATATATCCCACACCCCTCACTGTAACACTCTGATATATCCCACACCCCTCACTGTAACACTCTGATATATCCCACACCCCTCACTGTAACACTCTGATATATCCCACACCCCTCACTGTAACACTCTGATATATCCCACACCCCTCACTGTAACACTCTGATATATCCCACACCCCTCACTGTAACACTCTGATATATCCCACACCCCTCACTGTAACACTCTGATATATCCCACACCCCTCACTGTAACACTCTGATATATCCCACACCCCTCACTGTAACACTCTGATATATCCCACACCCCTCACTGTAACACTCTGATATATCCCACACCCCTCACTGTAACACTCTGATATATCCCACACCCCTCACTGTAACACTCTGATATATCCCACACCCCTCACTGTAACACTCTGATATATCCCACACCCCTCACTGTAACACTCTGATATATCCCACACCCCTCACTGTAACACTCTGATATATCCCACACCCCTCACTGTAACACTCTGATATATCCCACACCCCTCACTGTAACACTCTGATATATCCCACACCCCTCACTGTAACACTCTGATATATCCCACACCCCTCACTGTAACACTCTGATATATCCCACACCCCTCACTGTAACACTCTGATATATCCCACACCCCTCACTGTAACACTCTGATATATCCCACACCCCTCACTGTAACACTCTGATATATCCCACACCCCTCACTGTAACACTCTGATATATCCCACACCCCTCACTGTAACACTCTGATATATCCCACACCCCTCACTGTAACACTCTGATATATCCCACACCCCTCACTGTAACACTCTGATATATCCCACACCCCTCACTGTAACACTCTGATATATCCCACACCCCTCACTGTAACACTCTGATATATCCCACACCCCTCACTGTAACACTCTGATATATCCCACACCCCTCACTGTAACACTCTGATATATCCCACACCCCTCACTGTAACACTCTGATATATCCCACACCCCTCACTGTAACACTCTGATATATCCCACACCCCTCACTGTAACACTCTGATATATCCCACACCCCTCACTGTAACACTCTGATATATCCCACACCCCTCACTGTAACACTCTGATATATCCCACACCCCTCACTGTAACACTCTGATATATCCCACACCCCTCACTGTAACACTCTGATATATCCCACACCCCTCACTGTAACACTCTGATATATCCCACACCCCTCACTGTAACACTCTGATATATCCCACACCCCTCACTGTAACACTCTGATATATCCCACACCCCTCACTGTAACACTCTGATATATCCCACACCCCTCACTGTAACACTCTGATATATCCCACACCCCTCACTGTAACACTCTGATATATCCCACACCCCTCACTGTAACACTCTGATATATCCCACACCCCTCACTGTAACACTCTGATATATCCCACACCCCTCACTGTAACACTCTGATATATCCCACACCCCTCACTGTAACACTCTGATATATCCCACACCCCTCACTGTAACACTCTGATATATCCCACACCCCTCACTGTAACACTCTGATATATCCCACACCCCTCACTGTAACACTCTGATATATCCCACACCCCTCACTGTAACACTCTGATATATCCCACACCCCTCACTGTAACACTCTGATATATCCCACACCCCTCACTGTAACACTCTGATATATCCCACACCCCTCACTGTAACACTCTGATATATCCCACACCCCTCACTGTAACACTCTGATATATCCCACACCCCTCACTGTAACACTCTGATATATCCCACACCCCTCACTGTAACACTCTGATATATCCCACACCCCTCACTGTAACACTCTGATATATCCCACACCCCTCACTGTAACACTCTGATATATCCCACACCCCTCACTGTAACACTCTGATATATCCCACACCCCTCACTGTAACACTCTGATATATCCCACACCCCTCACTGTAACACTCTGATATATCCCACACCCCTCACTGTAACACTCTGATATATCCCACACCCCTCACTGTAACACTCTGATATATCCCACACCCCTCACTGTAACACTCTGATATATCCCACACCCCTCACTGTAACACTCTGATATATCCCACACCCCTCACTGTAACACTCTGATATATCCCACACCCCTCACTGTAACACTCTGATATATCCCACACCCCTCACTGTAACACTCTGATATATCCCACACCCCTCACTGTAACACTCTGATATATCCCACACCCCTCACTGTAACACTCTGATATATCCCACACCCCTCACTGTAACACTCTGATATATCCCACACCCCTCACTGTAACACTCTGATATATCCCACACCCCTCACTGTAACACTCTGATATATCCCACACCCCTCACTGTAACACTCTGATATATCCCACACCCCTCACTGTAACACTCTGATATATCCCACACCCCTCACTGTAACACTCTGATATATCCCACACCCCTCACTGTAACACTCTGATATATCCCACACCCCTCACTGTAACACTCTGATATATCCCACACCCCTCACTGTAACACTCTGATATATCCCACACCCCTCACTGTAACACTCTGATATATCCCACACCCCTCACTGTAACACTCTGATATATCCCACACCCCTCACTGTAACACTCTGATATATCCCACACCCCTCACTGTAACACTCTGATATATCCCACACCCCTCACTGTAACACTCTGATATATCCCACACCCCTCACTGTAACACTCTGATATATCCCACACCCCTCACTGTAACACTCTGATATATCCCACACCCCTCACTGTAACACTCTGATATATCCCACACCCCTCACTGTAACACTCTGATATATCCCACACCCCTCACTGTAACACTCTGATATATCCCACACCCCTCACTGTAACACTCTGATATATCCCACACCCCTCACTGTAACACTCTGATATATCCCACACCCCTCACTGTAACACTCTGATATATCCCACACCCCTCACTGTAACACTCTGATATATCCCACACCCCTCACTGTAACACTCTGATATATCCCACACCCCTCACTGTAACACTCTGATATATCCCACACCCCTCACTGTAACACTCTGATATATCCCACACCCCTCACTGTAACACTCTGATATATCCCACACCCCTCACTGTAACACTCTGATATATCCCACACCCCTCACTGTAACACTCTGATATATCCCACACCCCTCACTGTAACACTCTGATATATCCCACACCCCTCACTGTAACACTCTGATATATCCCACACCCCTCACTGTAACACTCTGATATATCCCACACCCCTCACTGTAACACTCTGATATATCCCACACCCCTCACTGTAACACTCTGATATATCCCACACCCCTCACTGTAACACTCTGATATATCCCACACCCCTCACTGTAACACTCTGATATATCCCACACCCCTCACTGTAACACTCTGATATATCCCACACCCCTCACTGTAACACTCTGATATATCCCACACCCCTCACTGTAACACTCTGATATATCCCACACCCCTCACTGTAACACTCTGATATATCCCACACCCCTCACTGTAACACTCTGATATATCCCACACCCCTCACTGTAACACTCTGATATATCCCACACCCCTCACTGTAACACTCTGATATATCCCACACCCCTCACTGTAACACTCTGATATATCCCACACCCCTCACTGTAACACTCTGATATATCCCACACCCCTCACTGTAACACTCTGATATATCCCACACCCCTCACTGTAACACTCTGATATATCCCACACCCCTCACTGTAACACTCTGATATATCCCACACCCCTCACTGTAACACTCTGATATATCCCACACCCCTCACTGTAACACTCTGATATATCCCACACCCCTCACTGTAACACTCTGATATATCCCACACCCCTCACTGTAACACTCTGATATATCCCACACCCCTCACTGTAACACTCTGATATATCCCACACCCCTCACTGTAACACTCTGATATATCCCACACCCCTCACTGTAACACTCTGATATATCCCACACCCCTCACTGTAACACTCTGATATATCCCACACCCCTCACTGTAACACTCTGATATATCCCACACCCCTCACTGTAACACTCTGATATATCCCACACCCCTCACTGTAACACTCTGATATATCCCACACCCCTCACTGTAACACTCTGATATATCCCACACCCCTCACTGTAACACTCTGATATATCCCACACCCCTCACTGTAACACTCTGATATATCCCACACCCCTCACTGTAACACTCTGATATATCCCACACCCCTCACTGTAACACTCTGATATATCCCACACCCCTCACTGTAACACTCTGATATATCCCACACCCCTCACTGTAACACTCTGATATATCCCACACCCCTCACTGTAACACTCTGATATATCCCACACCCCTCACTGTAACACTCTGATATCCCACACCCCTCACTGTAACACTCTGATATATCCCACACCCCTCACTGTAACACTCTGATATATCCCACACCCCTCACTGTAACACTCTGATATATCCCACACCCCTCACTGTAACACTCTGATATATCCCACACCCCTCACTGTAACACTCTGATATATCCCACACCCCTCACTGTAACACTCTGATATATCCCACACCCCTCACTGTAACACTCTGATATATCCCACACCCCTCACTGTAACACTCTGATATATCCCACACCCCTCACTGTAACACTCTGATATATCCCACACCCCTCACTGTAACACTCTGATATATCCCACACCCCTCACTGTAACACTCTGATATATCCCACACCCCTCACTGTAACACTCTGATATATCCCACACCCCTCACTGTAACACTCTGATATATCCCACACCCCTCACTGTAACACTCTGATATATCCCACACCCCTCACTGTAACACTCTGATATATCCCACACCCCTCACTGTAACACTCTGATATATCCCACACCCCTCACTGTAACACTCTGATATATCCCACACCCCTCACTGTAACACTCTGATATATCCCACACCCCTCACTGTAACACTCTGATATATCCCACACCCCTCACTGTAACACTCTGATATATCCCACACCCCTCACTGTAACACTCTGATATATCCCACACCCCTCACTGTAACACTCTGATATATCCCACACCCCTCACTGTAACACTCTGATATATCCCACACCCCTCACTGTAACACTCTGATATATCCCACACCCCTCACTGTAACACTCTGATATATCCCACACCCCTCACTGTAACACTCTGATATATCCCACACCCCTCACTGTAACACTCTGATATATCCCACACCCCTCACTGTAACACTCTGATATATCCCACACCCCTCACTGTAACACTCTGATATATCCCACACCCCTCACTGTAACACTCTGATATATCCCACACCCCTCACTGTAACACTCTGATATATCCCACACCCCTCACTGTAACACTCTGATATATCCCACACCCCTCACTGTAACACTCTGATATATCCCACACCCCTCACTGTAACACTCTGATATATCCCACACCCCTCACTGTAACACTCTGATATATCCCACACCCCTCACTGTAACACTCTGATATATCCCACACCCCTCACTGTAACACTCTGATATATCCCACACCCCTCACTGTAACACTCTGATATATCCCACACCCCTCACTGTAACACTCTGATATATCCCACACCCCTCACTGTAACACTCTGATATATCCCACACCCCTCACTGTAACACTCTGATATATCCCACACCCCTCACTGTAACACTCTGATATATCCCACACCCCTCACTGTAACACTCTGATATATCCCACACCCCTCACTGTAACACTCTGATATATCCCACACCCCTCACTGTAACACTCTGATATATCCCACACCCCTCACTGTAACACTCTGATATATCCCACACCCCTCACTGTAACACTCTGATATATCCCACACCCCTCACTGTAACACTCTGATATATCCCACACCCCTCACTGTAACACTCTGATATATCCCACACCCCTCACTGTAACACTCTGATATATCCCACACCCCTCACTGTAACACTCTGATATATCCCACACCCCTCACTGTAACACTCTGATATATCCCACACCCCTCACTGTAACACTCTGATATCCCACACCCCTCACTGTAACACTCTGATATATCCCACACCCCTCACTGTAACACTCTGATATATCCCACACCCCTCACTGTAACACTCTGATATATCCCACACCCCTCACTGTAACACTCTGATATATCCCACACCCCTCACTGTAACACTCTGATATATCCCACACCCCTCACTGTAACACTCTGATATATCCCACACCCCTCACTGTAACACTCTGATATATCCCACACCCCTCACTGTAACACTCTGATATATCCCACACCCCTCACTGTAACACTCTGATATATCCCACACCCCTCACTGTAACACTCTGATATATCCCACACCCCTCACTGTAACACTCTGATATATCCCACACCCCTCACTGTAACACTCTGATATATCCCACACCCCTCACTGTAACACTCTGATATATCCCACACCCCTCACTGTAACACTCTGATATATCCCACACCCCTCACTGTAACACTCTGATATATCCCACACCCCTCACTGTAACACTCTGATATATCCCACACCCCTCACTGTAACACTCTGATATATCCCACACCCCTCACTGTAACACTCTGATATATCCCACACCCCTCACTGTAACACTCTGATATATCCCACACCCCTCACTGTAACACTCTGATATATCCCACACCCCTCACTGTAACACTCTGATATATCCCACACCCCTCACTGTAACACTCTGATATATCCCACACCCCTCACTGTAACACTCTGATATATCCCACACCCCTCACTGTAACACTCTGATATATCCCACACCCCTCACTGTAACACTCTGATATATCCCACACCCCTCACTGTAACACTCTGATATATCCCACACCCCTCACTGTAACACTCTGATATATCCCACACCCCTCACTGTAACACTCTGATATATCCCACACCCCTCACTGTAACACTCTGATATATCCCACACCCCTCACTGTAACACTCTGATATATCCCACACCCCTCACTGTAACACTCTGATATATCCCACACCCCTCACTGTAACACTCTGATATATCCCACACCCCTCACTGTAACACTCTGATATATCCCACACCCCTCACTGTAACACTCTGATATATCCCACACCCCTCACTGTAACACTCTGATATATCCCACACCCCTCACTGTAACACTCTGATATATCCCACACCCCTCACTGTAACACTCTGATATATCCCACACCCCTCACTGTAACACTCTGATATATCCCACACCCCTCACTGTAACACTCTGATATATCCCACACCCCTCACTGTAACACTCTGATATATCCCACACCCCTCACTGTAACACTCTGATATATCCCACACCCCTCACTGTAACACTCTGATATATCCCACACCCCTCACTGTAACACTCTGATATATCCCACACCCCTCACTGTAACACTCTGATATATCCCACACCCCTCACTGTAACACTCTGATATATCCCACACCCCTCACTGTAACACTCTGATATATCCCACACCCCTCACTGTAACACTCTGATATATCCCACACCCCTCACTGTAACACTCTGATATATCCCACACCCCTCACTGTAACACTCTGATATATCCCACACCCCTCACTGTAACACTCTGATATATCCCACACCCCTCACTGTAACACTCTGATATATCCCACACCCCTCACTGTAACACTCTGATATATCCCACACCCCTCACTGTAACACTCTGATATATCCCACACCCCTCACTGTAACACTCTGATATATCCCACACCCCTCACTGTAACACTCTGATATATCCCACACCCCTCACTGTAACACTCTGATATATCCCACACCCCTCACTGTAACACTCTGATATATCCCACACCCCTCACTGTAACACTCTGATATATCCCACACCCCTCACTGTAACACTCTGATATATCCCACACCCCTCACTGTAACACTCTGATATATCCCACACCCCTCACTGTAACACTCTGATATATCCCACACCCCTCACTGTAACACTCTGATATATCCCACACCCCTCACTGTAACACTCTGATATATCCCACACCCCTCACTGTAACACTCTGATATATCCCACACCCCTCACTGTAACACTCTGATATATCCCACACCCCTCACTGTAACACTCTGATATATCCCACACCCCTCACTGTAACACTCTGATATATCCCACACCCCTCACTGTAACACTCTGATATATCCCACACCCCTCACTGTAACACTCTGATATATCCCACACCCCTCACTGTAACACTCTGATATATCCCACACCCCTCACTGTAACACTCTGATATATCCCACACCCCTCACTGTAACACTCTGATATATCCCACACCCCTCACTGTAACACTCTGATATATCCCACACCCCTCACTGTAACACTCTGATATATCCCACACCCCTCACTGTAACACTCTGATATATCCCACACCCCTCACTGTAACACTCTGATATATCCCACACCCCTCACTGTAACACTCTGATATATCCCACACCCCTCACTGTAACACTCTGATATATCCCACACCCCTCACTGTAACACTCTGATATATCCCACACCCCTCACTGTAACACTCTGATATATCGCACACCCCTCACTGTAACACTCTGATATATCCCACACCCCTCACTGTAACACTCTGATATATCCCACACCCCTCACTGTAACACTCTGATATATCCCACACACCCCTCAGTGTAACACACTGATATACCCCACACCCCTCACTGTAACACTCTGATATATCCCACACCCCTCACTGTAACACTCTGATATATCCCACACCCCTCACTGTAACACTCTGATATATCCCACACCCCTCACTGTAACACTCTGATATATCCCACACCCCTCACTGTAACACTCTGATATATCCCACACCCCTCACTGTAACACTCTGATATATCCCACACCCCTCACTGTAACACTCTGATATATCCCACACCCCTCACTGTAACACTCTGATATATCCCACACCCCTCACTGTAACACTCTGATATATCCCACACCCCTCACTGTAACACTCTGATATATCCCACACCCCTCACTGTAACACTCTGATATATCCCACACCCCTCACTGTAACACTCTGATATATCCCACACCCCTCACTGTAACACTCTGATATATCCCACACCCCTCACTGTAACACTCTGATATATCCCACACCCCTCACTGTAACACTCTGATATATCCCACACCCCTCACTGTAACACTCTGATATATCCCACACCCCTCACTGTAACACTCTGATATATCCCACACCCCTCACTGTAACACTCTGATATATCCCACACCCCTCACTGTAACACTCTGATATATCCCACACCCCTCACTGTAACACTCTGATATATCCCACACCCCTCACTGTAACACTCTGATATATCCCACACCCCTCACTGTAACACTCTGATATATCCCACACCCCTCACTGTAACACTCTGATATATCCCACACCCCTCACTGTAACACTCTGATATATCCCACACCCCTCACTGTAACACTCTGATATATCCCACACCCCTCACTGTAACACTCTGATATATCCCACACCCCTCACTGTAACACTCTGATATATCCCACACCCCTCACTGTAACACTCTGATATATCCCACACCCCTCACTGTAACACTCTGATATATCCCACACCCCTCACTGTAACACTCTGATATATCCCACACCCCTCACTGTAACACTCTGATATATCCCACACCCCTCACTGTAACACTCTGATATATCCCACACCCCTCACTGTAACACTCTGATATATCCCACACCCCTCACTGTAACACTCTGATATATCCCACACCCCTCACTGTAACACTCTGATATATCCCACACCCCTCACTGTAACACTCTGATATATCCCACACCCCTCACTGTAACACTCTGATATATCCCACACCCCTCACTGTAACACTCTGATATATCCCACACCCCTCACTGTAACACTCTGATATATCCCACACCCCTCACTGTAACACTCTGATATATCCCACACCCCTCACTGTAACACTCTGATATATCCCACACCCCTCACTGTAACACTCTGATATATCCCACACCCCTCACTGTAACACTCTGATATATCCCACACCCCTCACTGTAACACTCTGATATATCCCACACCCCTCACTGTAACACTCTGATATATCCCACACCCCTCACTGTAACACTCTGATATATCCCACACCCCTCACTGTAACACTCTGATATATCCCACACCCCTCACTGTAACACTCTGATATATCCCACACCCCTCACTGTAACACTCTGATATATCCCACACCCCTCACTGTAACACTCTGATATATCCCACACCCCTCACTGTAACACTCTGATATATCCCACACCCCTCACTGTAACACTCTGATATATCCCACACCCCTCACTGTAACACTCTGATATATCCCACACCCCTCACTGTAACACTCTGATATATCCCACACCCCTCACTGTAACACTCTGATATATCCCACACCCCTCACTGTAACACTCTGATATATCCCACACCCCTCACTGTAACACTCTGATATATCCCACACCCCTCACTGTAACACTCTGATATATCCCACACCCCTCACTGTAACACTCTGATATATCCCACACCCCTCACTGTAACACTCTGATATATCCCACACCCCTCACTGTAACACTCTGATATATCCCACACCCCTCACTGTAACACTCTGATATATCCCACACCCCTCACTGTAACACTCTGATATATCCCACACCCCTCACTGTAACACTCTGATATATCCCACACCCCTCACTGTAACACTCTGATATATCCCACACCCCTCACTGTAACACTCTGATATATCCCACACCCCTCACTGTAACACTCTGATATATCCCACACCCCTCACTGTAACACTCTGATATATCCCACACCCCTCACTGTAACACTCTGATATATCCCACACCCCTCACTGTAACACTCTGATATATCCCACACCCCTCACTGTAACACTCTGATATATCCCACACCCCTCACTGTAACACTCTGATATATCCCACACCCCTCACTGTAACACTCTGATATATCCCACACCCCTCACTGTAACACTCTGATATATCCCACACCCCTCACTGTAACACTCTGATATATCCCACACCCCTCACTGTAACACTCTGATATATCCCACACCCCTCACTGTAACACTCTGATATATCCCACACCCCTCACTGTAACACTCTGATATATCCCACACCCCTCACTGTAACACTCTGATATATCCCACACCCCTCACTGTAACACTCTGATATATCCCACACCCCTCACTGTAACACTCTGATATATCCCACACCCCTCACTGTAACACTCTGATATATCCCACACCCCTCACTGTAACACTCTGATATATCCCACACCCCTCACTGTAACACTCTGATATATCCCACACCCCTCACTGTAACACTCTGATATATCCCACACCCCTCACTGTAACACTCTGATATATCCCACACCCCTCACTGTAACACTCTGATATATCCCACACCCCTCACTGTAACACTCTGATATATCCCACACCCCTCACTGTAACACTCTGATATATCCCACACCCCTCACTGTAACACTCTGATATATCCCACACCCCTCACTGTAACACTCTGATATATCCCACACCCCTCACTGTAACACTCTGATATATCCCACACCCCTCACTGTAACACTCTGATATATCCCACACCCCTCACTGTAACACTCTGATATATCCCACACCCCTCACTGTAACACTCTGATATATCCCACACCCCTCACTGTAACACTCTGATATATCCCACACCCCTCACTGTAACACTCTGATATATCCCACACCCCTCACTGTAACACTCTGATATATCCCACACCCCTCACTGTAACACTCTGATATATCCCACACCCCTCACTGTAACACTCTGATATATCCCACACCCCTCACTGTAACACTCTGATATATCCCACACCCCTCACTGTAACACTCTGATATATCCCACACCCCTCACTGTAACACTCTGATATATCCCACACCCCTCACTGTAACACTCTGATATATCCCACACCCCTCACTGTAACACTCTGATATATCCCACACCCCTCACTGTAACACTCTGATATATCCCACACCCCTCACTGTAACACTCTGATATATCCCACACCCCTCACTGTAACACTCTGATATATCCCACACCCCTCACTGTAACACTCTGATATATCCCACACCCCTCACTGTAACACTCTGATATATCCCACACCCCTCACTGTAACACTCTGATATATCCCACACCCCTCACTGTAACACTCTGATATATCCCACACCCCTCACTGTAACACTCTGATATATCCCACACCCCTCACTGTAACACTCTGATATATCCCACACCCCTCACTGTAACACTCTGATATATCCCACACCCCTCACTGTAACACTCTGATATATCCCACACCCCTCACTGTAACACTCTGATATATCCCACACCCCTCACTGTAACACTCTGATATATCCCACACCCCTCACTGTAACACTCTGATATATCCCACACCCCTCACTGTAACACTCTGATATATCCCACACCCCTCACTGTAACACTCTGATATATCCCACACCCCTCACTGTAACACTCTGATATATCCCACACCCCTCACTGTAACACTCTGATATATCCCACACCCCTCACTGTAACACTCTGATATATCCCACACCCCTCACTGTAACACTCTGATATATCCCACACCCCTCACTGTAACACTCTGATATATCCCACACCCCTCACTGTAACACTCTGATATATCCCACACCCCTCACTGTAACACTCTGATATATCCCACACCCCTCACTGTAACACTCTGATATATCCCACACCCCTCACTGTAACACTCTGATATATCCCACACCCCTCACTGTAACACTCTGATATATCCCACACCCCTCACTGTAACACTCTGATATATCCCACACCCCTCACTGTAACACTCTGATATATCCCACACCCCTCACTGTAACACTCTGATATATCCCACACCCCTCACTGTAACACTCTGATATATCCCACACCCCTCACTGTAACACTCTGATATATCCCACACCCCTCACTGTAACACTCTGATATATCCCACACCCCTCACTGTAACACTCTGATATATCCCACACCCCTCACTGTAACACTCTGATATATCCCACACCCCTCACTGTAACACTCTGATATATCCCACACCCCTCACTGTAACACTCTGATATATCCCACACCCCTCACTGTAACACTCTGATATATCCCACACCCCTCACTGTAACACTCTGATATATCCCACACCCCTCACTGTAACACTCTGATATATCCCACACCCCTCACTGTAACACTCTGATATATCCCACACCCCTCACTGTAACACTCTGATATATCCCACACCCCTCACTGTAACACTCTGATATATCCCACACCCCTCACTGTAACACTCTGATATATCCCACACCCCTCACTGTAACACTCTGATATATCCCACACCCCTCACTGTAACACTCTGATATATCCCACACCCCTCACTGTAACACTCTGATATATCCCACACCCCTCACTGTAACACTCTGATATATCCCACACCCCTCACTGTAACACTCTGATATATCCCACACCCCTCACTGTAACACTCTGATATATCCCACACCCCTCACTGTAACACTCTGATATATCCCACACCCCTCACTGTAACACTCTGATATATCCCACACCCCTCACTGTAACACTCTGATATATCCCACACCCCTCACTGTAACACTCTGATATATCCCACACCCCTCACTGTAACACTCTGATATATCCCACACCCCTCACTGTAACACTCTGATATATCCCACACCCCTCACTGTAACACTCTGATATATCCCACACCCCTCACTGTAACACTCTGATATATCCCACACCCCTCACTGTAACACTCTGATATATCCCACACCCCTCACTGTAACACTCTGATATATCCCACACCCCTCACTGTAACACTCTGATATATCCCACACCCCTCACTGTAACACTCTGATATATCCCACACCCCTCACTGTAACACTCTGATATCCCACACCCCTCACTGTAACACTCTGATATATCCCACACCCCTCACTGTAACACTCTGATATATCCCACACCCCTCACTGTAACACTCTGATATATCCCACACCCCTCACTGTAACACTCTGATATATCCCACACCCCTCACTGTAACACTCTGATATATCCCACACCCCTCACTGTAACACTCTGATATATCCCACACCCCTCACTGTAACACTCTGATATATCCCACACCCCTCACTGTAACACTCTGATATATCCCACACCCCTCACTGTAACACTCTGATATATCCCACACCCCTCACTGTAACACTCTGATATATCCCACACCCCTCACTGTAACACTCTGATATATCCCACACCCCTCACTGTAACACTCTGATATATCCCACACCCCTCACTGTAACACTCTGATATATCCCACACCCCTCACTGTAACACTCTGATATATCCCACACCCCTCACTGTAACACTCTGATATATCCCACACCCCTCACTGTAACACTCTGATATATCCCACACCCCTCACTGTAACACTCTGATATATCCCACACCCCTCACTGTAACACTCTGATATATCCCACACCCCTCACTGTAACACTCTGATATATCCCACACCCCTCACTGTAACACTCTGATATATCCCACACCCCTCACTGTAACACTCTGATATATCCCACACCCCTCACTGTAACACTCTGATATATCCCACACCCCTCACTGTAACACTCTGATATATCCCACACCCCTCACTGTAACACTCTGATATATCCCACACCCCTCACTGTAACACTCTGATATATCCCACACCCCTCACTGTAACACTCTGATATATCCCACACCCCTCACTGTAACACTCTGATATATCCCACACCCCTCACTGTAACACTCTGATATATCCCACACCCCTCACTGTAACACTCTGATATATCCCACACCCCTCACTGTAACACTCTGATATATCCCACACCCCTCACTGTAACACTCTGATATATCCCACACCCCTCACTGTAACACTCTGATATATCCCACACCCCTCACTGTAACACTCTGATATATCCCACACCCCTCACTGTAACACTCTGATATATCCCACACCCCTCACTGTAACACTCTGATATATCCCACACCCCTCACTGTAACACTCTGATATATCCCACACCCCTCACTGTAACACTCTGATATATCCCACACCCCTCACTGTAACACTCTGATATATCCCACACCCCTCACTGTAACACTCTGATATATCCCACACCCCTCACTGTAACACTCTGATATATCCCACACCCCTCACTGTAACACTCTGATATATCCCACACCCCTCACTGTAACACTCTGATATATCCCACACCCCTCACTGTAACACTCTGATATATCCCACACCCCTCACTGTAACACTCTGATATATCCCACACCCCTCACTGTAACACTCTGATATATCCCACACCCCTCACTGTAACACTCTGATATATCCCACACCCCTCACTGTAACACTCTGATATATCCCACACCCCTCACTGTAACACTCTGATATATCCCACACCCCTCACTGTAACACTCTGATATATCCCACACCCCTCACTGTAACACTCTGATATATCCCACACCCCTCACTGTAACACTCTGATATATCCCACACCCCTCACTGTAACACTCTGATATATCCCACACCCCTCACTGTAACACTCTGATATATCCCACACCCCTCACTGTAACACTCTGATATATCCCACACCCCTCACTGTAACACTCTGATATATCCCACACCCCTCACTGTAACACTCTGATATATCCCACACCCCTCACTGTAACACTCTGATATATCCCACACCCCTCACTGTAACACTCTGATATATCCCACACCCCTCACTGTAACACTCTGATATATCCCACACCCCTCACTGTAACACTCTGATATATCCCACACCCCTCACTGTAACACTCTGATATATCCCACACCCCTCACTGTAACACTCTGATATATCCCACACCCCTCACTGTAACACTCTGATATATCCCACACCCCTCACTGTAACACTCTGATATATCCCACACCCCTCACTGTAACACTCTGATATATCCCACACCCCTCACTGTAACACTCTGATATATCCCACACCCCTCACTGTAACACTCTGATATATCCCACACCCCTCACTGTAACACTCTGATATATCCCACACCCCTCACTGTAACACTCTGATATATCCCACACCCCTCACTGTAACACTCTGATATATCCCACACCCCTCACTGTAACACTCTGATATATCCCACACCCCTCACTGTAACACTCTGATATATCCCACACCCCTCACTGTAACACTCTGATATATCCCACACCCCTCACTGTAACACTCTGATATATCCCACACCCCTCACTGTAACACTCTGATATATCCCACACCCCTCACTGTAACACTCTGATATATCCCACACCCCTCACTGTAACACTCTGATATATCCCACACCCCTCACTGTAACACTCTGATATATCCCACACCCCTCACTGTAACACTCTGATATATCCCACACCCCTCACTGTAACACTCTGATATATCCCACACCCCTCACTGTAACACTCTGATATATCCCACACCCCTCACTGTAACACTCTGATATATCCCACACCCCTCACTGTAACACTCTGATATATCCCACACCCCTCACTGTAACACTCTGATATATCCCACACCCCTCACTGTAACACTCTGATATATCCCACACCCCTCACTGTAACACTCTGATATATCCCACACCCCTCACTGTAACACTCTGATATATCCCACACCCCTCACTGTAACACTCTGATATATCCCACACCCCTCACTGTAACACTCTGATATATCCCACACCCCTCACTGTAACACTCTGATATATCCCACACCCCTCACTGTAACACTCTGATATATCCCACACCCCTCACTGTAACACTCTGATATATCCCACACCCCTCACTGTAACACTCTGATATATCCCACACCCCTCACTGTAACACTCTGATATATCCCACACCCCTCACTGTAACACTCTGATATATCCCACACCCCTCACTGTAACACTCTGATATATCCCACACCCCTCACTGTAACACTCTGATATATCCCACACCCCTCACTGTAACACTCTGATATATCCCACACCCCTCACTGTAACACTCTGATATATCCCACACCCCTCACTGTAACACTCTGATATATCCCACACCCCTCACTGTAACACTCTGATATATCCCACACCCCTCACTGTAACACTCTGATATATCCCACACCCCTCACTGTAACACTCTGATATATCCCACACCCCTCACTGTAACACTCTGATATATCCCACACCCCTCACTGTAACACTCTGATATATCCCACACCCCTCACTGTAACACTCTGATATATCCCACACCCCTCACTGTAACACTCTGATATATCCCACACCCCTCACTGTAACACTCTGATATATCCCACACCCCTCACTGTAACACTCTGATATATCCCACACCCCTCACTGTAACACTCTGATATATCCCACACCCCTCACTGTAACACTCTGATATATCCCACACCCCTCACTGTAACACTCTGATATATCCCACACCCCTCACTGTAACACTCTGATATATCCCACACCCCTCACTGTAACACTCTGATATATCCCACACCCCTCACTGTAACACTCTGATATATCCCACACCCCTCACTGTAACACTCTGATATATCCCACACCCCTCACTGTAACACTCTGATATATCCCACACCCCTCACTGTAACACTCTGATATATCCCACACCCCTCACTGTAACACTCTGATATATCCCACACCCCTCACTGTAACACTCTGATATATCCCACACCCCTCACTGTAACACTCTGATATATCCCACACCCCTCACTGTAACACTCTGATATATCGCATATCCCTCACAGTAACACTCTGATATATCCCACACCCCTCACTGTAACACTCTGATATATCCCACACCCCTCACTGTAACACACCTGATATAATCCCACACCACTTACTGCACCACTACAGATATACCCCCGCACCCATGCACTGTAACATACTGATATTACCCCACACCCCTACTGTAACATTCTGATATACCCCTCACCCCTCATTGTAACAGCTCTGATATTCCCCACTCCCCCTCACTGTAACACACTGATATATCCGCACACCCCTCCCAGTAATAATCTGATGTATCCACACCCACCTCACTGTAAAACTCTGATATATCCCACACCCCTCACTGTAAAACTCTGATATACCCCACACCCCTCACTGTAACACTCTGATATTTCCCACACCTTTCACTGTAACACACTAATATATCCCACACAACTCACTGTAGTGCTCCTATATATCCCACACCCCTCACGGTAACACTCTGATATATCCCACACCCCCCCACTGTAACACTCTGATATACCCCACATCCCTCAATGTAACACTCGGATATATCCCACACCCCTTACTGCAACACACCGAAATACCCCACACCACTCACTGTAACACTCTGACATACCCGACACCCCCAACCGTAACACTCTGATATACCCCACACCCCTCACTGTAACACTCTGATATATCCCACACAACTCACTGTAGTGCTCCTATATATCCCACACCCCTCACTGTAACACTCTGATATATCCCACACCGCTCACTGTAACGCTCTGATATACCCCACACCCCTCACTGTAACACTGATATATCCCACACCCCTCACTGTGACACTCTGATATACCCCAAACCCCTCACTGTAACACTCTGATATACCCCGCACCCCTCACTGTAACACTCAGATTAACCCCACACACCTCACTGTAACACTCTTATATATCCCACACCCATCACTGTAACACTGATATATCCCACACCCCTCACTGTAACACACTGATATATCCCACACCCCTTACTGCAACACACCGATATACCCCAAACCACTCTCTTTAACTCTCTGGTATATCCCACACCCCTCACTGTAGCACTCTCACATACCCGACACCCCCCACCGTAACACTCTGATATACCCAAACCCCTCACTGTAACACTGATATATACCACACCCCTCACTGTAACACTCTGATATATCCCACATCCCTCACTGTAAC
The DNA here is from genome assembly GCF_017639515.1 of Carcharodon carcharias. Classification (NCBI taxonomy): domain Eukaryota; kingdom Metazoa; phylum Chordata; class Chondrichthyes; order Lamniformes; family Lamnidae; genus Carcharodon; species Carcharodon carcharias. Next base: position 2,237,628 of record NW_024470712.1, read on the forward strand.
ACTCTGATATATCCCCTCCCCTCACTGTAACACTCTGATATATCCCACACCCCTGACTGTAACATTCTGATATACCCCACACCCCTCACTGTAACACTCTGATATACTCCACACCCCTCACTGTAACACTCTGATATATCCCACACCCCTCACTGTAACACTCTGATATATCCCACACCCCTCACTGTAACACCTGATATATCCCACACCCTCACTGTAACATCTGATATATCCCACACCCTCACTGTAACACTCTGATATATCCCACACCCCTCGCTGTAACACAATGATATATCCCACACCCCTCACTGTAACACTCTGATATATCCCACACACCTCACTGTAACACTCTGATATATCCCACACCCCTCACTGTAAACACTCTGATATATCCCACACCCCTCACTGTAACACTCTGATATATCCCACACCCCTCACTGTAACACTCTGATATATCCCACACCCTCACTGTAACACTCTGATATATCCCACACCCCTCACTGTAACTCTCTGATATACCCCACACCCCTCACTGTAACACTCTGATATACCCCACACCCCTCACTGTAACTCTGATATATCCCACACCCCTCACTGTGACACTCTGATATACCCCACACCTCTCACTGTAACACTGATATATCCCACACTCCTCACTGTAACACTCTGATATAACCAAACCCCCTCTCTGTAACGCTCTGATATATCCCACTCCCCTCACTGTAACATTCTATATACCCCACACCCCTCACTGTAACACTCTGATATTTCCCACACCCCTCACTGTAACACACTGATATATCCCACACAACTCATTGTAGTATACTCCTATATATCCCACACCCCTCACTGTAACATTCTGATTTAACCCACACCGCTCACTGTAACACTCTGATATACCCCACACCCCTCACTGTAACACTGATATATCCCTACCCCTCTCTGTAACACACTTATATATCCCACACCCCTTACTGCAACACACCGATATACCCCAAACCACTCTCTTTAACTCTCTGATATATCCCACACCCCTCCCTGTAACACTCTCACATACCCGACACCCCCCACCGTAACACACTGATATACCCCACACCCCTCTCTGTAACACACTGATATATCCCACACCGCTCACTGTAACATTCTGATATACCCCACACCCCTCACTGTAACACTGATATATACCACACCCCTCACTGTAACACTCTGATATATCCCACATCCCTCACTGTAACACTCTGATATATCCCCTCCCCTCACTGTAACACTCTGATATATCCCACACCCCTCACTGTAACACTCTATAATATATCCCACTCCCCTCACTGTAACACTCTGATATATACCACACCCGTCACTGTAACACACTGATATATCCCACACCCCTTACTGCAACACTCGGATGTACTTCACACCCCTCACTGTAACAGTCTGATATACCCCACACCCCTCACTGTAACAATCTGATATGTCCCTCACCCCTCTCTGTAACAGTCTGATATACCCCACACCCACCCCTCACTGTAACACTCCGATACACCGCACACCCATCACTGTAACACTCTGATATACCCCACACCCCTCACTGTAATAATCTGATATATCCCACACCCCTCACTGTAACACTCTGATATATCCCACACCCCTTACTGCAACACACCGATATACCCCACACCACTCACTGTAACACTCTGATATATCCCACACCCCTCACTGTAACAATCTGATATATCCCGCACCATTCACTGTAAAATTCTGATATAACCCAAACCCCTCTCTGTAACGCTCTGATATATCCCACTCCCCTCACTGTAACATTCTGATATACCCCACACACCTCACTGTAGCACTCTTATATACCCCACACCCCTCACGGTAGCACTCTTATATGCCCCACACCCCTCACTGTAACACTCTGATATATCCCACACCCTTCACTGTAACACACTGATATATTCCACACAGCTCCCTGTAATACTCTGATATATCCCACACCCCTCACTGTGACACTCTGATATATTTCACACCCCTCACTGTTACACTCTGATATATCCCACACCCCTCACTGTAACACTCTGACATATCCCACACCCCTCACTGTAACACTCTGATATATCCCACACCCCTCACTGTAACACTCTGATATACCCCACATCCCTCACTGTAGCACTCTGATATATCCCACAACCCTCACTGTAACACTCTGATATATCCCACACACCTCACTGTAACACTCTGATATATCCCACACCCCTCACTGTAACACTCTGATATATCCCACACCCTCACTGTAACACTGTTATATACCCCACACCCCTCACTGTAACAACTATATATCCCACACCCCTCACTGTTACACTCTGATATATCCCACACCCCTCACTGTAACACTCTGATATATCCCTCACCCCTCACTGTAACACTCTGATATACCCCACACGCCTTACTGTAACAGTCTGATATACCCCACACCACTCACTGTAACACTCTGATATACTCCCACACCCTCACTGTAACACTCTGATATATCCCACACCCCTCACTGTAACACTCTGATATACCCAAACCCCTCACTGTAACTCTCTGATATACCCCACACCCCTCACTGTAACACTCTGATATACTCCACACCCCTCACTGTAACACTCTGATATATCCCACACCCCTCACTGTAACACTCTGATATATCCCACACCCGTCACTGTAACACTGATATATCCCACACCCTCACTGTAACATTGATATATCCCACACACCACACTGTAACACTCTGATATATTCCATACCCTCACTGTAACACTCTGATATATCCCACAACACTCGCTGTAACACTCTGATATGTCCCACACACCTCACTGTAACACTCTGATATATCCCACACCCCTCACTGTTAAACACTGATATAGCCCACACCCCTCACTGTAACACTCTGATATATCCCACACCCCGCACTGTAACACTCTGATATATCCCACACCCCTCACTGTAACACTCGGATATATCCCACACCCATCACTGTAACACTCGGATATATCCCACACCCCTTACTGCAACACACCTGATATACCCCACACCACTCACAGTAACACTCTGGATATACCCCACACCATCACTGTAACACTCTGATATATCCCACACCCCTCACTGTTAAACACTGATATACCCCACACCCAACACAGTAACTCTCTGATATACCACACACCCCTCACTGTAACACACTTATATACCCCTCAGCCCTCACTGTAGCACTGATATTTCCCACACCCCTCACTGTAACACACTGATATATCCCACACAACTCATTGTAGTACTCCTATGTATCCCACACCCCTCACTGTAACATTCTGATTTAACCCACACCGCTCACTGTAACACTCTGATATACCCCACACCCCTCACTGTAACAACTGATATATCCCACACCCCTCACTGTAACACTCTGATATATCCCACACCCCTTCACTGTAACACTCTGATATAACCCCGCACCCCTCACTGTAACACTCTGATATACCCAGCACCCCCTCACTGTAAACACTCAGATATATCCCACAGTCCTCACTGTAACAGTCTTATATATCCCACACCGCTCACTGTAACACTCTGATATATCACACACCCCTCACTGTAACACTCTGATATATCCCACACCCCTCACTGTAACACTCTGATATATCCCACACCCCTTACTGCAACACACCGATATACCCCACACCACTCACTGTAACACTCTGATATATCCCACACCCCTCACTGTAACACTCTGACATACCCGACACCCCGCACCGTAACACTCTGATATACCCCACACCCCTCACTGTAACACTCTGATATATCCCACACCCCTCACTGTAACACTCTGATATATCCTACACCCCTCACTGTAACACTCTGATATATCCCACACCCCTCACTGTAACACTGATATACACCACACCCCTCACTGTAACACTCTGATATACCCCACAACCCTCACTGTAACACTCTGATATATCCCACACCACTCACTGTAACACTCTGATATAACCCACACCACACTGTAACACTGATATACCCCACACCCATCAGTGTAACATTCTGATATACCCCACAACCCTCATTGTTACACTCTGATATTCCCCACACCCCTCACTGTAACACACTGATATATCCCACACCCCTCCCTGTAATAATCTGATATATCCCACACCCCTCACTGTATTACTCTGATATACCCCACACTCCTCACTGTAACGCTGATATACCCCACACCCCTCACTGTGACACTCTGATATACCCCATACCCCTCACTGTAACACTCTGATATAACCCAAACCCCTCTCTGTAACGCTCTGATATATCCCACTCCCCTCACTGTAACATTCTGATATACCCCACACACCTCACTGTAGCACTCTTATATACCCACACCCCTCACGGTAGCACTCTTTTATGCCCCACACCCCTCACTGTAACACTCTGATATATCCCTCACCCTTCACTGTAACACACTGACATATTCCACACAGCTCCCTGTAATACTCTGATATATCCCACACCCCTCACTGTTACACTCTGATATATCCCACACCCCTCACTGTAACACTCTGATATATCCCACATCCCTCACTGTAACATTCTGATATACACCACAGCCGTCACTGTAGCAATCTTATATATCCCACACCCCTCACTGTAACACTCATATATATCCCACACCCATCAATGTAGCGCTCTGATATACTCCACACCCCTCGCTATAACACTCTGATATATCCCACACCCCTCACTGTAACACACTGATATATCCCACACCGCTCCCTGTAATACTCTGATATATCCCACACCCCTCACTGTGACACTCTGATATATATCACACCCCTCACTGTTCCAATCTGATATATCCCACACCCTTTACTTTAACACTCTGATATTTCCCACACCCCTCACTGTAACACTCTGATATTTCCCACACCCCTCACTGTAACACTCTGATATACCCCACACCCCTCACTGTAACACTCAGATATATCCCACTCCCCTCAATGTAACACACTGATAAATGCCACAATCCTCAGTGTAACACTCTGATATATGCCACACCCCTCACAGTAAAATTCTGATTTATCCCACACCCCACACTGTAACATTCTGATATACCCCACATCCCTCATTGTTACACTCTGATATACCCCACACCCCTCACTGTAACACACTGATATATCCCACACCCCTCCCTGTAATAATCTGATATATCCCACACCCCTCACTGTATTACTCTGATATACCCCACGCTCCTCACTGTAACGCTGATATGCCCCACACCCCTCACTGTGACACTCTGATATACCCCACACCCCTCACTGTATCACTGATATATCCCACAGCCCTCACTGTAACACTCTGATATAACCCAAACCCCTCACTGTAACTCTCTGATATATCCCACTCCCCTCACTGTAATATTCTGATATACCCCACACACCTCACTGTAGCACTCTTATATACCCCACACCCCTCACGGTAGCACTCTTATATGCCCCACACCCCTCACTGTAACACTCTGATATATCCCACACCCCTCACTGTAGCATTCTGATATATCCCACACCCTTCACTGTAACACACTGATATATCCCACACAGCTTACTGCAACACACTGATGTACACCACACCCCTCACTGTAACATTCTGATGTACCCCTCACCCCTCACTGTAACACTCGGATATATCCCACACCCCTCACTGTAACACTCTGATAAATCCCACACCCCTCACTGTAACACACTGATAAATCCCACGCCCCTGACTGTAACATTCTGATATACCCCACACCCCTCACTGTAACACTCTGATATACCCTACACCCCTCACCGTAACACTCTGATATATCCCACACCCCTCACTGTATCACTCTGATATACCCCACACACCTCACTGTAACACTCTGATATATCCCACACCCCTCACTGCAACACTCTGATATATCCCACAGCCCTCACTGTAACACTCTGATATCCCCCTCTCCCCTCACTGTAACACTCTGATATATCCCGCACCATTCACTGTAACATTCTGATATACCCCACAACCCTGACTGTAACATTCTGATATGCCCCACACCCCTCATTGTTACACTCTGATATTCCCCACTCCCCTCACTGTAACACACTGATATATCCCACACCCCTCCCTGTAATAATCTGATATATCCCACACCCCTCACTGTAACACTCTGATATATCTCACACCCCTCACTGTAACACTCTGATATACTCCATACCCCTCACTGTAACACTCTGATATACCCCACACCCCTCACTGTAACACTCTGATATACCCCGCACCCCTCACTGTAACACTCAGATTAACCCCACACACCTCACTGTAACACTCTTGTATACCCCACACCCATCACTGTAACACTGATATATCCCACACCCCTCACTGTAACACACTGATATATCCCACACCCCTTACTGCAACACACCGATATACCCCAAACCACTCTCTTTAACTCTCTGATATATCCCACACCCCTCACTGTAACACTCTCACATACCCGACACCCCCCACCGTAACACACTGATATATACCACACCCCTCACTGTAACACTTTGATATATCCCCTCCCCTCACTGTAACACTCTCATATATCCCACACCCGTCACTGTAACACTCTGTTATATCCCACACCCCACGCTTTAACTTTCTGATATACCCCACAACCCTCACTGTAACACACCGATATATCCCACACCACTTACTGCAACACACTGATATATCCCGCACCATTCACTGTAACATTCTGATATACCCCACACCCCTGACTGTAACATTCTGATATACCCCTCACCCCTCATTGTTACACTCTGATATTCCCCACTCCCCTCACTGTAACACACTGATATATCCCACACCCCTCCCTGTAATAATCTGATGTATCCCACACCCCTCACTGCATTACTCTGATATACCCCACACTCCTCACTGTAACGCTGATATACCCCACACCCCTCACTGTGACACTCTGATATACCCCACACCTCTCACTGTAACACTGATATATCCCACACCCCTCACTGTAACACTCTGATATAACCCAAACCCCTGTCTGTAACGCTCTGATATATCCCACTCCCCTCACTGTAACATTCTGATATACCCCACACACCTCACTGTAGCACTCTTATATACCCCACACCCCTCACGGTAGCACTCTTATATGCCCCACACCCCTCACTGTAACACACTGATATATCCCATACAGCTCCCTGTAATACTCTGATATATCCCACACCCCTCACTGTGGCATTCTGATATATCTCACACCCCTCACTGTAACACTCTGATATATCCCACACCCCTCACTGTAACACTCTGATATATCCCACACCCCTCACTGTAACACTCTGATATATCCCACACCCCTCACTGTAACACTCTGATATACCCCACACCCCTCACTGTAACACTCTGATATACCCCACAACCCTCACTGTAACACTCAGATATATCCCACTCCCCTCAATGTAACACACTGATAAATGCCACACCCCTCACTGTAACACTCTGACATACCCGACACCCCCCACCGTAACATTCTGATATACCCCACACCCCTCACTGTAACACTCTGATATATCCCACATCCCTCACTGTAACACTCTGATATATCCCCTCCCCTCACTGTAACACTCTGATATATCCCACACCCGTCACTGTAACACTCTGTTATATCCCACACCCCACGCTGTAACTCTCTGATATACCCCACAACCCTCACTGTAACACACTGATATATCCCACACCACTTACTGCAACACACTGATATATCCCGCACCATTCACTGTTACATTCTGATATACCCCACACCCCTGACTGTAACATTCTGATATACCCCACACCCCTCATTGTTACACTCTGATATTCCCCACACCCCTCACTGTAACACACTGATATATCCCACACCCCTCCCTGTAATAATCTGATATATCCCACACCCCTCACTGTAACACTCTGATATATCCCACACCCCTTACTGCAACACACCGATATACCCCACACCACTCACTGTAACACTCTGATATATTCCACACCCCTCACTGCATTACTCTGATATAACCCACACTCCTCACTGTAACGCTGATATACCCCACACCCCTCACTGTGACACTCTGATATACACCACACCTCTCACTGTAACACTGATATATCCCACACCCCTCACTGTAACACTCTGATATAACCCAAACCCCTCTCTGTAACGCTCTGATATATCCCACTCCCCTCACTGTAACATTCTGATATACCCCACACACCTCACTGTAGCACTCTTATATACCCCACACCCCTCACGGTAGCACTCTTATATGCCCCACATCCCTCACTGTAACACACTGATATATCCCATACAGCTCCCTGTAATACTCTGATATATCCCACACCCCTCACTGTGACATTCTGATATATCTCACACCCCTCACTGCTACACTCTGATATATCCCACACCCCTCACTGTAACACTCTGATATATCCCACACCCCTCACTGTAACACTCTGATATATCCCACACCCCTCACTGTAACACTCTGATATACCCCACACCCCTCACTGTAACACTCTGATATACCCCACACCCCTCACTGTAACACTCAGATATATCCCACTCCCCTCAATGTAACACACTGATAAATGCCACACCCCTCACTGTAACACTCTGACATACCCGACACCCCCCACCGTAACATTCTGATATACCCCACACCCCTCACTGTAACACTTTGATATATCCCACATCCCTCACTGTAACACTCTGATATATCCCCTCCCCTCACTGTAACACTCTGATATATCCCACACCCGTCACTGTAACACTCTGTTATATCCCACACCCCACGCTGTAACTCTCTGATATACCCCACAACCCTCACTGTAACACGCTGATATATCCCACACCACTTACTGCAACACACTGATATATCCCGCACCATTCCCTGTAACACTCTGATATATCCCACACCCCACACTGTAACATTCTGATATACCCCACATCCCTCACTGTAGCACTCTTATATACCCCACACAACTCATTATAACACTCTGATATATCCCACTCCCCTCACTGTAACACTCTGATATATCCCGCACCATTCACTGTAAAATTCTGATATACCCCACACCCCTCACTGTAACATTCTGATATACCCACACCCCTCATTGTTACACTCTGATATTCCCCACACCCCTCACTGTAACACACTGATATATCCCTCACCCCTCCCTGTAATAATCTGATATATCCCACACCCCTCACTGTATTACTCTGATATACCCCACACTCCTCACTGTAACGCTGATATGCCCCACACCCCTCACTGTGGCACTCTGATATACCCCATACCCCTCACTGTAACACTGATATATCCCACACCCCTCACTGTAACACTCTGATATAACCCAAACCCCTCACTGTAACGCTCTGATATATCGCACTCCCCTCACTGTAACATTCTGATATACCCCACACACCTCACTGTAGCACTCTTATATACCCCACACCCCTCACGGTAGCACTCTTATATGCCCCACACCCCTCACTGTAACACTCTGATATATCCCACACCCCTCACTGTAACATTCTGATATATCCCACACCCTTCACTGTAACACTCTGATATATCCCACACATCTTACTGCAACACACTGATATACACCACACCCCTCACTGTAACACTCTGATTATCCCCACACCCCTCACTGTAACACTCGGATATATCCCACACCCCTCACTGTAACACTCTGATATACCCTACACCCCTCACTGTAACACTCTGAAATACCCCACACCCCTCACTGTAACACACTAATATACCCCACACCCCTCCCTGTAACACTCTGATATATCCCACACCCCTCACTGTGACACTCTGATATATCCCACACCCCTCACTGTAACACTCTGATATACCCCACACCCCTCACTGTAACACTCTGACATACCCCACACCACTCACTGTAACACTCTGATATATCCCACACCCCTCACTGTAACACTCTGACATACCCGACACCCCACACCGTAACACTCTGATATATCCCACACCCCTCACTGTAACACTCTGATATATCCCACACCCCTCACTGTGACACTCTGATATACCCCACACCCTTCACTGTAACACTGATATATACCACACCCCTCACTGTGACACTCTGATATACCCCACACCCCTCACTGTAACATTGATATATCCCACACCCCTCACTGTAATACTCTAATATATCCCACACCCCTCACTGTAACACTGATATACCCCACACCCCTGACTGTAACATTCTGATATACCCCACACCCCTCACTGTAACACTCTGATGTACTTCACACCCCTCACTGTAACACTCTGATATACCCCACACCCCTCACTGTAACAATCTGATATATCCCACACCCCTCACTGTAACACTCTGATATATACCACACCCCTCACTGTAACACTCTGATATATACCACACCCCTCACTGTAACACACTGATATATCCCACACCGCTCCCTGTAATACTCCGATATAGCCCACACCCCTCACTGTGACACTCTGATATATCTCACACCCCTCACTGTGACACTCTGATATATCTCACCCCCCTCACTGTTACACTCTGATATATCCCACACCCCTCACTGTAACACTCTGATATATCCCACACCCCTTACTGCAACACACCGATATACCCCACACCACTCACTGTAACACTCTGATATATCCCACACCCCTCACTGTAACACTCTGACATACCCGACACCCCCCACCGTAACATTCTGATATACCCCACACCCCTCACTGTAACACTCTGATATATCCCACATCCCTCACTGTAACACTCTGATATATCCCCTCCCCTCACTGTAACACTCTGATATATCCCACACCCGTCACTGTAACTGTCTGTTATATCACACACCCCACGCTGTAACTCTCTGATATACCCCACAACCCTCACTGTAACATACTGATATATCCCACACCACTTACTGCAACACACTTATATATCCCGCACCATTCACTGTAACATTCTGATATACCCCACACCCCTGACTGTAACATTCTGATATACCCCACACTCCTCATTGTTACACTCTGATATACCCCACGCCCCTCACTGTAACACACTGATATATCCCACACCCCTCCCTGTAATAATCTGATATATCCCACACCCCTCACTGTGACACTCTGATATACCCCATACCCCTCACTGTAACACTCTGATATAACCCAAACTCCTCTCTGTAACGCTCTGATATATCCCACTCCCCTCACTGTAACGTTCTGATATACCCCACACACCTCACTGTAGCACTCTTATATACCCACACCCCTCACGGTAGCACTCTTTTATGCCCCACACCCCTCACTGTAACACTCTGATATATCCCTCACCCTTCACTGTAACACACTGATATATTCCACACAGCTCCCTGTAATACTCTGATATATCCCACACCCCTCACTGTTACACTCTGATATATCCCACACCCCTCACTGTAACACTCTGATATATCCCACATCCCTCACTGTAACATTCTGATATACCCCACATCCCTCACTGTAGCAATCTTATATACCCCACACAACTCATTATAACACTCTGATATATCCCACACCCCTCACTGTATCACTCTGATATACCCCACACACCTCACTGTAACACACTGATATACCCCACTCCCCTCACTGTAACACTCTGATGTATCTCACACCCCTCACTGTAACACACTGATATATCCCACACCGCTCCCTGTAATACTCTGATATATCCCACACCCCTCACTGTGACACTCTGATATATATCACACCCCTCACTGTTCCAATCTGATATATCCCACACCCTTCACTTTAACACTCTGATATTTCCCACACACCTCACTGTAACACACTGATATACCCCACTCCCCTCACTGTAACACTCTGATGTATCTCACACCCCTCACTGTAACACTCTGATATATCCCACACCCCTCACTGTAACACTCTGATATACCCCACACCCCTCACTGTAACACTCTGATATACCCCACACCCCTCACTGTAACACTCAGATATATCCCACTCCCCTCAATGTAACACACTGATAAATGCCACACCCCTCACTGTATCACTCTGACATACCCGACACCCCCCACCGTAACATTCTGATATACCCCACACCCCTCACTGTAACACTCTGATATATCCCACATCCCTCACTGTAACACTCTGATATATCCCCTCCCCTCACTGTAACACTCTGATATATCCCACACCCGTCACTGTAACACTCTGTTATATCCCACACCCCACGCTGTAACTCTCTGATATACCCCACAACCCTCACTGTAACACGCTGATATATCCCACACCACTTACTGCAACACACTGATATATCCCGCACCATTCCCTGTAACATTCTGATATACCCCACACCCCTGACTGTAACATTCTGATATACCCCACACCCCTCATTGTTACACTCTGATATTCCCCACACAACTCATTATAACACTCTGATATATCCCACACCCCTCACTGTAACACTCTGATATATCCCGCACCATTCACTGTAAAATTCTGATATACCCCACACCCCTCACTGTAACATTCTGATATACCCACACCCCTCATTGTTACACTCTGATATTCCCCACACCCCTCACTGTAACACACTGATATATCCCTCACCCCTCCCTGTAATAATCTGATATATCCCACACCCCTCACTGTATTACTCTGATATACCCCACACTCCTCACTGTAACGCTGATATACCTCACACCCCTCACTGTGACACTCTGATATACCCCACACCCCTCACTGTAACACTGATATATCCCACACCCCTCACTGTAACACTCTGATATAACCCAAACCCCTCACTGTAATGCTCTGATATATCCCACTCCCCACACTGTAACATTCTGATATACCCCACACACCTCACTGTAGCACTCTTATATACCCCACACCCCTCACGGTAGCACTCTTATATGCCCCACACCCCTCACTGTTCTACCCTGATATATCCCACACCCCTCACTGTAGCATTCTGATATATCCCACACCCTTCACTGTAACACACTGATATATCCCACACATCTTACTGCAACACACTGATGTACACCACACCCCTCACTGTAACACTCTGATGTACCCCACACCCCTCACTGTAACACTCGGGTATATCCCACACCCCTCACTGTAACACTCTGATATACCCTACACCCCTCACCGTAACACTCAGATATACCCCACACACCTCACTGTAACACACTGATATACCCCACACCCCTCCCTGTAACACTCTAATATGTCCCACACCCCTCACTGTGACACTCTGATATATCCCACACCCCTCACTGTAACACTCTGATATACCCCATACCCCTCACCGTAACACACCGACATACCCCACACCACTCACTGTAACACTCTGATATATCCCACACCCCTCACTGTAACACTCTGACATACCCGACACCCCACACCGTAACACTCTGATATATCCCACACCCCTCACTGTAACACTCTGATATATCCCACACCCCTCACTGTGACACTCTGATATACCCCACACCCTTCACTGTAACACTGATATATACCACACCCCTCACTGTGACACTCTGATATACCCCACACCCCTCACTGTAACATTGATATATCCCACACCCCTCACTGTAATACTCTAATATATCCCACACCCCTCACTGTAACACTGATATACCCCACACCCCTGACTGTAACATTCTGATATACCCCACACCCCTCACTGTAACACTCTGATGTACTTCACACCCCTCACTGTAACACTCTTATATACCCCACACCTATCACTGTAACACTAATATATCCCACACCGCTCACTGTAACACTCTGATATATCCCACACCCCTCACTGTAACACTCTGATATATACCACACCCCTCACTGTAACACACTGATATATCCCACACCGCTCCCTGTAATACTCTAATATAGCCCACACCCCTCACTGTGACACTCTGATATATCTCACACCCCTCACTGTAACACTCTGACATACCCGACACCCCCCACCGTAACACTCTGATATACCCCACACCCCTCACTGTAACCCTCTGATATTTCCCACACCCCTCACTGTAACACACTGATATATCCCACACAACTCATTGTAGTACTCCTATATATCCCACACCCCTCACTGTAACATTCTGACTTAACCCACACCGCTCACTGTAACACTCTGATATACCCCACACCCCTCACTGTAACATTGATATATCCCACACCCCTCACTGTAACACTCTGATATATCCCACACCCCTCACTGTAACACTCTGATATACTCCACACCCCTCACTGTAACACTCTGATATACCCCGCACCCCTCACTGTAACACTCTGATATACCCCGCACCCCTCACTGTAACACTCTGATATACCCCGCACCCCTCACTGTAACACTCAGATTAACCCCACCATTCACTGTAACATTCTGATATACCCCACACCCCTGACTGTAACATTCTGATATACCCCACACTCCTCATTGTTACACTCTGATATACCCCACGCCCCTCACTGTAACACACTGATATATCCCACACCCCTCCCTGTAATAATCTGATATATCCCACACCCCTCACTGTGACACTCTGATATACCCATACCCCTCACTGTAACACTCTGATATAACCCAAACTCCTCTCTGTAACGCTCTGATATATCCCACTCCCCTCACTGTAACATTCTGATATACCCCACACACCTCACTGTAGCACTCTTATATACCCACACCCCTCACGGTAGCACTCTTTTATGCCCCACACCCCTCACTGTAACACTCTGATATATCCCTCACCCTTCACTGTAACACACTGATATATTCCACACAGCTCCCTGTAATACTCTGATATATCCCACACCCCTCACTGTTACACTCTGATATATCCCACACCCCTCACTGTAACACTCTGATATATCCCACATCCCTCACTGTAACATTCTGATATACCCCACATCCCTCACTGTAGCAATCTTATATACCCCACACAACTCATTATAACACTCTGATATATCCCACACCCCTCACTTTATCACTCTGATATACCCCACACACCTCACTGTAACACACTGATATACCCCACTCCCCTCACTGTAACACTCTGATGTATCTCACACCCCTCACTGTAACACACTGATATATCCCACACCGCTCCCTGTAATACTCTGATATATCCCACACCCCTCACTGTGACACTCTGATATATATCACACCCCTCACTGTTCCAATCTGATATATCCCACACCCTTCACTTTAACACTCTGATATTTCCCACACCCCTCACTGTAACACTCTGATATTTCCCACACCCCTCACTGTAACACTCTGATATTTCCCACACCCCTCACTGTAACACTCTGATATACCCCACACCCCTCACTGTAACACTCAGATATATCCCACTCCCCTCAATGTAACACACTGATAAATGCCACAATCCTCAGTGTAACACTCTGATATATGCCACACCCCTCACTGTAACATTCTGATTTATCCCACACCCCTCACTGTAACACTCTGATATATCCCGCACCATTCACTGTAACATTCTGATATACCCCACACCCCTCATTGTTACACTCTGATATACCCCACACCCCTCACTGTAACACACTGATATATCCCACACCCCTCCCTGTAATAATCTGATATATCCCACACCCCTCACTGTATTACTCTGATATACCCCACGCTCCTCACTGTAACGCTGATATGCCCCACACCCCTCACTGTGACACTCTGATATACCCCACACCCCTCACTGTATCACTGATATATCCCACACCCCTCACTGTAACACTCTGATATAACCCAAACCCCTCACTGTAACTCTCTGATATATCCCACTCCCCTCACTGTAATATTCTGTTATACCCCACACACCTCACTGTAGCACTCTTATATACCCCACACCCCTCACGGTAGCACTCTTATATGCCCCACACCCCTCACTGTAACACTCTGATATATCCCACACCCCTCACTGTAGCATTCTGATATATCCCACACCCCTCACTGTAACACACTGATATATCCCACACAGCTTACTGCAACACACTGATGTACACCACACCCCTCACTGTAACATTCTGATGTACCCCACACCCCTCACTGTAACACTCGGATATATCCCACACCCCTCACTGTAACACACTGATAAATCCCACACCCCTCACTGTAACACACTGATAAATCCCACACCCCTCACTGTAACATTCTGATATACCCCACACCCCTCACTGTAACACTCTGATATACCCTACACCCCTCACTGTAACACTCTGATATATCCCACACCCCTCACTGTATCACTCTGATATACTCCGCACACCTCACTGTAACACTCTGATATACCCCACACCCCTCACTGTAACACTGTGATATATCCCACACCCCTCACTGTAACACACTGGTATATCCCACACCGTTCCCTGTAATACTCTGATATATCCCACACCCCTCACTGTAACACTCTGATATATCCCACACCCCTCACTGTAACACTCTGATATACCCCACACCCCTCACTGTAACACTCTGATATACCCCACACCCCTCACTGTAACACTCTGATATACCCCACAACCTCACAGAAACACACTGATAAATCCCACAACCCTCACTGTAACACTCTGATATATCCCACACCCCTCTCTGTATCACTCTGATATATCCCACACCCCTGACTGTAACACACTGATATATCCCACACCCCTTACTGCAACACACCAATATACCCCATACCCACCACTGTAACACTCTGATATGCCCCACACCCCTCACTGTAGCACTCAGATATATCCCACTCCATTCACTGAAACACACTGATATACCCCACAGCCCTCACTGTAACACTCTGATATCCCCCTCTCCCCTCACTGTAACACTCTGATATATCCCGCACCATTCACTGTAACATTCTGATATACCCCACACCCCTGACTGTAACATTCTGATATGCCCCACACCCCTCATTGTTACACTCTGATATATCCCACACCACTCACTGTAACACTCTGATATATCCCACACACCTCCTGTAACACTCTGATATATCCCACACCCCTCACTGTAACACTCTGATATACCCCACACCCCTCACTGTAACACTCTGATATACCCCACACCCCTCACTGTAACACTCTGATATATCCCACACCCCTCACTGTAACACTCTGATATATCCCACACCCCTCACTGTAACACTCTGATATATCCCAAACTCCTCACTGTCACAGTGATATATCCCACACCCCTCACTGTAACACTCTGATATATCCCACACCCCTCACTGTAACACTCTGATATATCCCACACCCCTCACGTAACACTCTGATATACCCTACACCCCTCACTGTAACACTCTGATATATCCCACACCACTCACTGTAACACTCTGATATACTCCACACCCTCACAGAAACACACTGATAAATCCCACAACCCTCACTGTAACACTCTGATATATCCCACACCCCTCACTTTAACTCTCTGATATATCCCACACCCCTCACTGTAACACTCTGATATACCCCACACCCCTCACTGTAACCCTCGGATATATCCCACACCCCTCACTGTAACACTGTGATATATCCCACACCCCTCACTGTAAGACTCTGATATATCCCACACCCCTCACTGTAACACTGGGATATATCCCACACCCCTCACTGTAACACTCTGATATATCCCACGCCCCTCACTGTAACACTCTGATATATCCCACACCCTCATTGTGACACTCTGATATATCCCACACCCCTCACTGTAACACTCTGATATATCCCACACCCTCATTGTAACACTCTGATATACCCCACACCCCTCACTGTAACACTCTGATATATCCCACGCCACTCAC